>NC_091666.1:6669166-6972196 GCF_042453785.1 Malus domestica
TATGCTTTTAGGTTATATTTTATTAGGTTACATGATGTAATCGTTGATGGTTGGATACCTTGTTTAATGATTTAAACAAAAAAGTCAACCATCAATTGTCAACATCATATGGTCTACAAAATATGGTTCAAGTAAATGATCTTTCTAGCATCCAAGTTCGAACTTCCACCAATGCATTTTTAGGGACATCGCCTCTGCTTTGACTCACACGCTAAAAATACGTTGCCACTTCATGTGGTATTTGGGTTGGATAAGGGGGAAGATTAGTCTACTATTAATGTATGATGAGAGCCTCCTATATTCAAAAAACAAAGATAATAGGAAAAAATAAAACCACTTTCCTTGTTGAGGTGAGGGAATTTGCGAGGTGTATTGCAGTCGGGGTGTTTTGGTGTAAAGACATCTTCTTTTTTAGTACGTTGGAGGGTTAATTTTAAATGGTACATGAAATTGAAGTTATGTAGAGAGTGGATGCAAATTTTTGTACAAGCAATTGACTAGAAAACATGTGAAAAACATATTAATGAGTCAATTGATTAACACCGGTGTGGTGTTTGCCAAATGACTTTCAATGCCCAAGTCAAAGAAACTGAAGAGTTTGTAAAGAGTTATAAATTATCCGATTCCATAAATGACTTGACTATTTATAAAGGTGAAGTCCATCAGTCGCCTTCTATGTAAGGTGACCTGTGGCGCAGTCTCCTCTCCTATGGCGGGAGAAATTGTGGAGGTCTTCTACTTTATCATGAACTTTACATTTAAGATGTGGGCATTAATATGGAATTGTGTAAAGAATGTTGGAACCTAATTGGACTTAAACTCATTTTGATAAGGTCAAATGACATTGAAATTTGAAACAATTAAAGTTAATATATGACAAAACTACATCCCCTTAAAGTATGACGTTGAGGATAACATGCCATACGCTTGAAATCTTGGATGTACTAATTGTCAACTGCTTCTTTAATAGGAGGAAGCAATTACGATTTAGCATCTGTAAAAAGGATTGGTCCTTGCTCATGAGAAAACATGTTCTTTACATTAACTAGCCCAATTCTAATAAGAGCATAAGGTTCCAAGCGAGCAAAAGCTTCTTCCTTGGTGATCATTCAATGGCTTACTCAAGTTACACACATATCTTCTCTCATTACTACTATGACATTTACATGCTTTATATAGTTCATCATCAATTTATAATATTACAATAATGCTAAAGGTAACTCAGTACGAAGGTCATTGAAAACTAACAGTTTTCTTGCAGGAACCACAATCTCAATAGAATTCTTGAACTGATGTTCATATAAGTTTTTCTTGTAGTCGTAGTCGGCAAATTGGCACCAAACAACAATATATCTCCTTAACAAGGTCCAATTTTTCACCACTGCAGCGGAGATGGATGCTCTGCGAAGCCAAACAACTTTTCCGCTAAGTAACCACCGTCATCGTAGATGATTTAATGATTTTACACTTGGTTGTGCGTTTTGTCCAACATCAAACACATTTTGGCTGTGAGAAATCTATCCTCGTGGGTCTATTTTAAAATTACACAATGTTAGAACCTCCTCCACATCTTTCTTGCTCGCACCATAAGTATAACAAAACAACAATACAATTTCACGTGTTAGCATCTTATTAAGCCACTTGGCAGTTACCTATCAATACCCCCCCTAAAACTAATCTTACAAAGTAAGATTACACTCATATTTGTCATCCAACTAATACCAAGCCAAGTATATAATCATAATATTCGAACAATCAACATGTGTGGACGGTCAAAGGTTTTCAATCTCAGGAAACTTCAACTTCAGTTCATGGTATATTTCCCAGGTGGCATCATCCTTGGAATGGTGTTGCCATTGGACTAAAACCTCTGTGACTGCAGCATAGCCCTCTTGATCATTCTCCGATCTAGGATTGCAACTAGTACATCTTGCAAAATTCCAGTATCCGTAATCACTGGTAGGGTTACTGTCACTTGTACTTGGGGTCCTAAATGTTTCTTCAAGCAAGAGACATGGAAAACAGGATGCAACTTGGTGCTCTCTGGAAGTTGCATCTTATAAGCCACTGGTCTGATCTTGGATATTATCTGATAAGGACCATAAAACCTAGGTTGTAATTTATGAAATGCATACAATGCCAAGGATTTGAGTTGATAGGGAATCAACCTCAAGTAAACCCAATCTCCTAGAACAAATTGTCTTTCCGTTCGACATTTATCTACTTGAACCTTCATTCGACATTGAGCTGCTTCGAGGTTAGACTTGAGAATAGATAGCATTCTATTCCGCTCTTGTAGGGCTTGATCCAGTGATTCCACCTTGGTAGTACCACTCTCATATGCGGTGATTGCTGGAGGTGCTTGTCCATATAAAACCTCATAAGGAGTCAACTTAGTCGAGGAGTGGAAGCTTGTTTTATAATTGTACTCTGCATATGACAGCCACAATGCCCATTTTTAAGGCTACAAGCTACAAAAGCACCAGAGGTAAGTTTCCAAGCATCTGTTGAGGACTTCGATTTGACCATCAGTTTGTGGATGGTAACCTAAACTAAAACACAATGTAGAACCTTGTAGTCGAAGAAACTCCTTCCAAAATTTGCTCATGAAGATTAGATCTCTATCACTTATTATCGATTGAGGCATGCCATGCAACTTAAAAATATGATAGACAAAAAACTAAGCCACTATAGACGCTGTGTATGGGTGAGCTAATGCTACAAATTGAGCATATTTTGAAAATAGATTGACCACTACCCATATTACTGTCTTACCCTTGCTGTTAGGCAGTCCCATAATAAAATCCATTGATATATCAACCCATACCTTTGTTGGAAGTGGTAAGGGTTAGAGCAAACCTGGTGGAGATAGTGTCTCATATTTATTGACCTGACACACTGAGCAAGAAGCAACTCTGTCCTTGATTTCTTTCTTCATTCATTCCCAGTAAAAAGACCAAAATATTCTCTTGTATGTCTTTAAGAACCCTTCATGACCTGCCAAAGGGCTCGCATGAAGCTCATTGAATATTTTGTCTCTCCAAGGGCTAGAATGACTAATCATAATTCGTCCTTTATACTTGAGGAACCCATTATCAAATTGAAATTGCTAAGTGGCAAGAGGTGTAGCATCAGGGTCTATTCCCGTAACCAAGTTTTTCTTTTGAAGCACCCAATGGTTAGTTTCCATGGCTCTGCAAAAATCATCAATCCAACTTGAATAGGGGTAAAATATTGCAACTAAGTGAGCCCTTTCTTCCAATTATGGGGATAAAAAGTCAATGTTGAGTGGAGACCTAGACAATGTGTCTGCAGCTTGGTTATCTTTGCCTTGTTTGAACTGAATTTCGTAATCGAATCCCATCAATTTAGTTACCCATTTCTATTGGGAAGGAGTGTGTGCTCTCCCTTGAAGGAAATACTTCAAACTATGGTGATCTGTTAGGATGATGAAGTGATTTCCTACAAGATAGGACTACCATTTATGGATGGCATGGATAATAGCAAGCATTTATCTTTCATAGGCTGACAAGGTTTGATTTCGTGGACACAAGGCCTTGCTAGTGAAGGCAATTGGCCTCCCATCTTGTTGAAGTACAACATCAATACCAATACCCGAAGCATCAGTCTCAATGGTAAAGGGCTAATTAAAATTGGGCAATGCAAGCACTTAAGGTGAAAGCATAACTTGTTTCAATGTTTTGAATGCTAAAATTGTCTCATCTGACCAAGAGAAACTATCTTTCTTAGTTAATGCAGTTAATGGTCCCATGATTTTTCCAAAATTAGGTATAAACTTTTTGTAGTATCATGTTAACCCCAAGAAACCTTTCAAGGCTTTGACAGTGGATGGAATTAGCCATTTGGAGATTGCATCCAATTTGCTAGGATCTGCATCAACCCTATTTTCAGAAACAATATGACCTAGATACTTCACCTGAGATTTCCCAAATACACACTTAGATTGCTTCACAAATAAACTATGCTGCTGCAATGTTTCAAAAACTGTTTGCAACTGTGACAAATGTAAAAACCAAGATGAGCTATACACCAAGATGTCATCAAAGAAAACTAAGATGAACTTCTTGAGATAAGGACGAAAAATCTCATTCATAAGACATTGGAAGGTAGCTGGAGCATTGGTTAAACCAAATGGCATTACTAAGAACTCGTAATGTCCATTGTGGGTTAGAAATGCAGTTTTTTCGATGTCATCAGGATGCATACGAATCTGATGATATCCAGCCCTCAAATCCAACTTCGAAAAATATTTTGCACCAAACAATTCAGCTAGTAGCTCATCTATAAGAGGAATAGGAAACCGATCCTTCACAGTGATGTCATTGAGGCCTCTATAGTCTATATACATATGCCATGTGCCTTTTTTCTTCCTCACCAAAATCACTGGAGACGAGTAGGGACTATTACTAACCCTAATAAATCTAGACTGCATTAACTCCTTCACGCACTTCTCAATTTCACTCTTCTGCACCGGACCATCTGTAAGGTCTATTATTGGGAGGTTTACTTCCTTGCAATAATGGAATCCTATGGTTATGGGGTCTGGGAGGTGGTAAACTGGTTGGTGTAGCAAAAACAGTTTCAAATCTAGTTAAAAGTTGCTGCAGTTGATGAGCTTGAGTTGTTGAGAGATTATCTGAACTAGCCCTCACAGATTTAGGTTCCAAACTACACAAACTTCCCTTATTCGTCTCCAATTGGCATAAGACTGCCCCTATAGTAGTATCTTGTTGCAGCAACTTACTCATTTGTAAAGTTGAAATGTTATCCAATTGGTTAGTAAGTGCTTCCGGGCTCGTAATGCAATAAGTGATCATCCCTTATTCGAACTTCATATACAACTTATCGAAATCCCAAAGAATTGTTCTGAGGGCTCTCAGCCATTGAACCCCAAAAACAACATCACAACCTCCAAGGTGGATAACATACAAATCTGCAATGCAACTATAATTCTGAATTTTCACAGGTGTTTGAACCAAGGTACCTTGAGTGAATACCTTACCTTCATCAGCTATTTTCACATTAAAAGTGTGCCCAGTGTCAAAGGTACCCTTAATTCTCTTCACCAACCCATAATTCACAAAATTATGTGAACTTCTTGAGTCAATTAAGATGGTGACAGGACAGTTTTTCACAAATCCAATGACCTTTATAGTTTTAATAGAGGGTGGTGCAGGAGTGTCAAACAATGCACATGTTGTGATTTCTAATTCTTCATTGTTAATCTTCTCACAGAAGGATTTCGAGTTAAATTTTCAGGCAAGATGTTGGAATTAAGAGTTTGCAGTGGTGATTGAAAAGTAGACTGAGGTGCAGAAGTCTTGGAAAAAGATCTCACCTTTAAATCAGTCAACTTGGTATCGAGTTTTTCGGCGATTACTGAAGCTTCCAATACATCTTTGGGATGCAACAGTTTCACATCATGCCTGAGCTCCGATTTCAGATCTCCAATAAAGCACAATTTGAGAAAAATGGGTTGATTTTCGTCATATGATTAGCCAAACGTTGAAACTCCATGATGTAGTCACGCAAATAACCTGTTTGCCTCAGTTTCACTAAACTTTCTACAGAATCCTCTAACTCCGATGGACCAAATTCTTGGCACAAAACCTTTGAGAATTCTTCCCAAGATAGAAAGTTCTCCAAGCAACGTGCCCATTAAAACCATTGCAAAGCCTCGATTTCCATATGGAACGATGCGAGTTTCACCTTCTTGGAGTCTTCAATGTTGAAGAACTCGAAATAGTGTTCCACCCTGTAAATCCACCCCATTGGGTTGTCTCCTTCAGTAAATCTTGGGAAATCCATCTTCAAGAATGGCTGCCATGCTTGCAAGTTGTTATTTTGGCCAGAATCTTGGCAATTGTAGTTTGGACCCATTTGATCACGAAATTGATGATCGCCCAATATGGCTTCAGATGATTCTCCTATCGAAGTGCCATTGAGACGAGTGAGAATGGATTGTAATTGTTGAAGAATCACACCCTGAGTCGACTCGAGTTTGCCGTGCAACGCCTTCAATTGCTCATGTGACACCTTAATTTCCTTCTCCGACTCCTTAAACTCCTCATGCGACGCTTGGAATTCCTTGATCTTAGATTCCAAAGAAGAAACCCTAGACTCCATATTCCTTCGCGAAGCTTGCCAAGACATGCAATAGAAAGGATTGAGGGAAAACAACCGCTAGCTCGATACCAATTGTTAGAACCTCATCATCTTTCTTGCTCGCATCGTAAGTATAACAAAACAACAATACAATTTCATTGATTGTTTTCTCATCTCTTACAACCTACTATTTATCCTCTCATTTCTAACTAACTATTAACAACATGCACACGTGTTAGCATCACTTTAATAACATTCTTTTATTAAAAATGTTACTAAAATAATGTTTGATTCTTGTATTGATTTACAATTGGGTATTTTATAGTTTTGAAGGTTGAGACCAAGAAGATGTTAATTCTTCACGGTAGGAAGAATACGAGCAATGTGATTAATTCTATGTCATTGAACCTTTACCGTTTGAAGAAGTACAGTGCTGTGAAATTCAGCTGCATGAATGAAGATATTAGCCCTTTTGAAAGTAGAGGTGATACTTCACTTGAGTTTTTCTCTCATAAAGCCGATTGCAGCATTTTCATCGTAACTATAAAACTGCCTCAACATTTTGTTCCTCCAAATAATTTGATTTCATGTGACCTTGGTATATATGTGTGGTTGTCTCTTCCTTGTCAAGTATTTTATCAATACATAAAACAGAAAAAAAAAAGAAAATAGTTAGAATGTGGGATAACTTCCTCGTAATTCCATGTACAACTTCATTCTTTATGTTTTCTGAAGAAACAATGGCAGCCTACCACTCCATATTCTCTCTTCTTCCTTTTCTTTCCTTTCTGTACTCTTTCTCCACAGGTTTTCTACACTACTATAAAAAAACACTTTGCGCAACGAAATTTTGCGCGACGAAACACACATCGTCGCACAAAGTCACTTTGCACGACAAAACACATATCGTCGTGCAAAGTTTTTACAAAAATAAATAAAATAAAATAATTATTTTTTTTAAATCTTTGCGTGACGTAATCCAAATATTTCGTCGCCTAAACCAATTTATTTTTCATTTTTTATTTAATTTTACATTATAAATTTTAAAATATGGTTATTTTCATAAGTTTTTATTATGAAGTTTTGGTTTGGCGCAAGAAAATTGCGAGACGGACCAACCGAGTTGAGCAAATGGCCTTTGCATGACGTTTTGGCTCACCGTTGAAGACTTTTTGAATGGTATATATATTTATTAAGTAGTGAGGATAGCGATAGTTATTATTGTAGCTCAGATGAGGATTAATATAAACTTGCAAAATTGAATGGTATATATATTTATTAAGTAGCTTTAAATTTAAGGTAAATTACATAGTAGCCCCTCAGGTTTGAGGTCTATTACAACTGACACACCTCAACCTAGATCGAGGCATGCTGGGCGTCACGTGAGAGTGACGTAACCATGTGCACAGTGTGGAAGCAATAGGGATATAATGAAATACGAGTAAACAAAAACCAATTCAACTAGAGTACTAGAAAAGATAGGGTGCAAGTGCGAGATTAAGTGTGAAATGCACCATCAGAGCATAAATAGCCTAAGTGCAGTCCATCTGGACAAGTACTAGATATAAAACACCCGAAGGTGATCCTACATTTGGGATGTTCTGTCAGAACCACCATCGAAATCCACGTGAGCCACCAAAGCACTTCTACCTAAAACCTAGAGGGGCGCAAAAATAGAAAGTGTGAGTGGGCAAAAGCAAAGCTTTTCAAAATCATTTCATTTCTCAAAAGTTCTAACCCATTGCCGTAAAACCTGTATAATTTCCCAGAAAATAATATAAGCTATAACAGAAATCATGCTCAGGATGAAATCCATGAAAAATATACCATGCCAAAGTATCTCAAAAAAAAAAAAAAACCATAACTAATTCAATTAAAATGTATTAATGCCAGATATCATATCAGCCGGATCCACCTAACGTCACATGCGTGGCTGAGTATAGCTCATAGCCAATCTCAATCATATCAAATTCTGCACACGAGTCGGAACCACCTAAAGTGGTCTATATGACAAGACTAGGTGTAAAATAAATATGCTCTGGTGCTACGATCACGTGAAGACAGTGCGAATGATCGCGGGTCACCTACGAGTCGGAACCACTTAAAGTGGTCTGTACGACAAGCCTGTGCACCTAACTTGGATCCAAGGTGAGCATATGGTGCGGGAGGTGAACATCACGTGAAGGACCGTGCCCTAACTCTGGGCAGGAGCACTAACACCAGGGTGCAGGTTTATAAGCTCTCAATACATCACATCACATCTCATATAACTGAAATAATCTCATATCTTTAATTCATGAACTTACCTGATACTTACCTGGCACTTACCTGTGCGTCCGCAGCACCAATTATAAATATATGTAACTACTAATGCATAAATAAAATAGACAGATACTTTGCATGGCATTTCAAAACGTATAATCATTAAATTTCAATTTCCGGGAAGTAAATCTCAAATATATAGGTATATACAGAAAATCAAAAGCCCACTCACTGATATGTCAAAGGGTCGTAGCCCCCGAGCCTCGATTGATGGCGCTCGTCCTCTGGATAGGTCTCACCTATATGCGAAATAACTGAATAAACGTTATTTAAAGCACATATACAAAACTAGGAATTAACTTCTCAAACATTGCTCAAATGGGGTATTTGAATATACCACCATGATCTACTCAACCTTAGGAACATCCCCATATTTTTAGAAAAAATTTTTGACCACCTATGCGCCCTCACGCGCGGCCAAACCCTAACTGAGCCTAACGGCGGTTAGGAATATTCCGTTAAAACCTTAACAGAATTGAACGGCGTTACCTAATGTAGTTAGAATATTTCGTCAGACTTGACGGAATATTCCACTTCGTCTTCCTTGGTTCACCGGAGATCGTCGTCGGTGCCGCTGTTATTGCTGGTTTCTGGAAAAATATAGAAACCTTCATATCTTCTTCATTTCTTAACCAAATTTTATGAAATTGTACCAAAATGAAGCTTAGAGTGTGTAGAACACAATCTTACCACTTTCAAGTCTTGAAACCCACATAATCTTGCCGGAGAACCCTCGATAATCTGGCCAAAACTTGAAACTCACGAACTGGGACTTCCTGACATCTAAAACACTCCAACTTTCTTCCCCGAGCTTTGTGAAAATGTTTTAAGGCTTCCTATAACCTTAAAACTCATTGAAAACTTCAAAATCACGAGTGCATGTACAATACTCAAAATCGGGGTTCTTGAGTTCTAGGGTTTTCGAAGGATTCACGTCCAACCACCACCACCATTTGACTCATGAGCTTGCAAAGAGTCCAAAAACACCAATCACGAACTCGATCCGTGATGTTTGAAAGGGTTTGAGGGTTGTCCGTACAAGTTGTACGGAAATAACAGAAAATCCGAGAGGGAGGAAAGAGAGAGAGGGTCATTTTGTTCTAATTAGGTCCAATTAATTAGGAATAGAACCTATTGGTCCAAAACCATAGTTTATACACACACACAACTCAATAATAAAAAGGGTATAGTAGAAATTTCCACGCTCTCGAGTATAAATAATATATACGCTCGGGACGGGCTGTCACAACAACCCCATACAACATCTTTAAAACATTTCACTTTCCTACCTCACGTACTATTTTATTTCAAAATAATACATCCATTACATTTTCTATCCATTGATCCGATAAGCGCTGATGTGGCAGCTACATTTATGCCACATGGTTGCCAAATGTGTGCCACGTGGCAAAAAAAATTAATTTAAAAAAAAAACCTAAATCTTCAACAAAAAAAAAAAACTTAGAAAACCCAGATCCCATCGCCCCACCCCTTCCCCCCACTTGCCAAAACCCCATCCCCTTCATCATCTTCCCCATCCGTCGTCTTTCCCTGCAACCCAAATCCAAAACCACGTCCACCCATCCTCCACATCCTCCTCTGCACCCATCCTCCACCTCCTCCGTGCACCCATCTTCCCATCTCCCCTTCCCTACCCGAGCCCAACCTGCAACCTAAAGAAAAAAAAAAAAAAACCCCATCTTCATCTTCCCCGACCCCCTTCCCTGCAACCCACCCTTTTCTTCTCCCTCCCGTCTTCCCCAAACCCATTGTGCACCCATCCTCCACCTCCTCATTCTCACCCACTACCTGCAACCTAGAAAGGAAAAGAAAAAAAAAACCCATCTCCTTTTCCCTGCAACCCAGATCCCGTCTTCCCTAATGGGTGTGGATTTGAGGAGTGGGGTGTGTAGAGGAGGGAAGAGGGTGGGTGCGGAGGGTAGGTGTGCAGGTGGGTGCAGAGGAGGACATGGAGGATGGGTGCGATGGGTTTGGGGATGACAGAAGGGGGAAAAAGGGGGTAGGTTCCGAGGAAGGGGGGTCGGGGAAGATGAAGATGAGTTTCTTCTTCTTCTTCTTCGTCTTCTGGGTTGCAGGTTAGGTGGGGAAGGGAGGGAGGGAAGACGAAGTGGGGGTTGCTGGGGGGGGAGGTGTATTTCAGCTTTTGTTTTTGGTTTTTTTTAATTAATTAATTAATTTAGAAGATTCAGGTTTTAAACACGTGGCACACATTTGGCAGCCACGTGGCATAAATGTGGCAGTCATGTTAGCGCTTAACGGATCAATGCATGGAAAATGTAACGGAGGTATTATTTTGAAATAAAATAATACATGAGGTATGAAAGTGAAATGTTTTAAAGATGTTGTATGGAGTTATAATAGACCTCAAACTTGATGAGCTACTATGTAATTTACCCTTAAATTTATTATTGTAGTTCGGATCGGGTTTTTGTTAGAAAAATATATTTTAAATTGATGATCGAATTAGTTCATTGTATACATATAGGGTCAAGGAGTGTAGTTGTAAAAAATCATCAAAATCAGAGTTAAAATAACTGTTAAATCATGATTTTTCATTTATAACCGTCGAAAAGTTTTGTCCCGTTACTTGATAACTAAATGTTTATTTTTTGTGATTTTTAGCGTATGCGATCTCAAAGTATATACAAAAAAGTTTGATGATTGGATCGTTGAAACTTGTTTTGTAGAATGCGTATCCCATCAAAACAATATATTCACTAACACTTGGAGTTTATTTATACTTTCATTAAGTATAACTTAAGATTTTGTGGTATCCACTAGTGTAAATATTTTAAATTGAAGATCGAATTCAATCATTGTATTCATATAAGGTCAAGGAGTGTAGCTGTAAAAAATCATCAAAATTGGAGTTAAAATAATTGTTAAATCGTAATTTTTTGTTTATAACAATCGAAAAGTTTTGTCCCGTTACTTAATCTTTGAATGTTTTTTTTTTGCGATTTTTGGTGTATGCGATCTCGAAATATATACAAACAAGTTTGACGGTTGGATCGTTGAAACTAGTTTTGTAGAATGTGTATCGCATCAAAACAATAGATTCACTAACACTTAGTTTATTTATACTTTCATTAAATATAACATAAGATTTTGTGGTATCCACTAGTGTAAATATTTTAAATTGAAGATCGAATTCATTCTTTGTATTCATATAAGGTCAAGGAGTGTAGCTGTAAAAAATCATCAAAATCAGAGTTAAAATAACCGTTAAATCGTGATTTTTCATTTATAACCATAAAAAAGTTTTGTCCCGTTACTTGATCTCTAAATGTTTTTTTTTTTTGCGATATTTGGCGTATGGAATCTCGAAGTATATACAAACAAGTTTGACGGTTGCATCGTTGAAACTAGTTTCGTAGAATGTGTATCCCATCAAAACAATAAATTCACTAACACTTATACTTTCATTAATTATAACATAAGATTTTGTGGTATCTACTATTGTAAATATTTTAAATTGAACATCGAATTCATTCATTGTATTCATATAGGGTCAAGGAGTGTAGTTGTAAAAAATCATCAAAATCGGAACTGTTAAATCGTGATTTTTTGTTTATAACAGTCAAAAAGTTTTGTCCCGTTACTTGATCTCTGAATGTTTGTTTTTTGCGATTTTTGGGGTATATGATCTCAAAGTATATACAAACAAATTTGAAGGTTGGATCATTGAATGGTATGTGTGTGTGTGTGTGTGTGTGTGTGTATGTTAAGTAGCTTTAAATTTATTTATTTTGTACGTATAACACTTAAGAAATTGAATGGTATATATATTTATTAAGTAGCTTTAAATTTATTATTGTAGTTCGGATCCGGTTTTTGTTAGAAAAATATATTATTGTGGGTTTTATGTAAAAAAAAAATATTGAATTTGAAGGGAGTAAAGTCACATTTTCAGTAAACTTTATAATAATATATATTTTTTTAAATATAACTTGTACAACACCACAATGGGGTTGTTGCGCAAAAACCAATAGAGCGACGTCATAATGTATACATGCATCGCACAAACCAATTTATTTTTGTTTTTTTATTTAATTTTATATTATAAATTTTAAAATATAGTTGTTTTCATAAGTTTTTATTATTTTTTTAAAACTTTGCGTGACGAATTTCAATATTTCGTCACCTAACCCTTATTTACTTATTTTTATATTTTATATTGTTAAACTAAATTATTTTATTTATTTTTTATTATTTTCTTTGCTCGACGAATACACATTTGGTCGCATAAACCTTATTTATTTTAATTTATTTATATTTTAAATTCTAAAATAAAATTATTTTCTTTTTTATTATTTGTATAAATTTTGTGCAACGAACCAATATTTTGTCGCGCAAAATTCTTAAATTTGGATGGGAGCTAAAAATAGGACATAGGAATTTTTTTTAAGACTTTGTGCGACCAACACTTTGTTGTGCAAAACTGTACAAATTTGGGCGGGCACAAAAAATGGGCGCGGGAAATATTTTTTAAGGCTTTGCATGACCAATATTTCGTCCCGCAAAATCCTTCAATTTGGACGGGAGCCAAAAATGGGATGCTGGAATTAAAATTTTTTTTTTGAAGTCTTTGTGCCACCAATTTTTTGTCGCGCAAAACTTTGCGTGACCAACACTTTGTCGCACAAAACTTTGCCAACCAACACTTCATCACGCAAAACTCTAAAAATTTGGGTTGGCACCAAAAATGGGACGCGAGAATTTTTTTAATTTTTTTTAAGACTTTGCGCGACCAATATTTTGTTGCTCAAAGTGATACGGTTTTTAAAACCAAAATAACTCCTCCACCATTTTCTCAATGTCTTTCTCTACTCTTACCTCTCCTCTCTCTTTCCCTCTCCCCAAATCTGACCCTCTCTCTCACACTCACTCCTCTCACTTAATCTATCTTCTCTCTCTTCACTATCTCTCACTCTCACTCACTCTCCCATCTCTCTCTCTCTCTCTCTCTCTCTCTCTCTCTCTCTCTCTCTCACTATCTCCTCTAATTCTCTCACATTCACCCCTCCCTCTCATTCTCACTCACTCTCAATCTTGCCAAAAGGTACATTCTCCCCAATTTTACTATTTTTCATTAATATGTGTTTTTGGAGTTAGGTTTGAGTTTGGTGTGGGGTTTGTGGTTGAGTATAGGATGAGGAGTGGAGTTTGGGGTTGGATTTGGGGTATACCAATTTTAGGGGAGATTATGCCAATTTTTTGTTATTTGACCATATTTTTTTTTGTATGGAATCGTCGAGACTTTGACGGCTAAAGTTGAGGATTAGGACGCTATCGAAACATATCCCCCACCACTACCACCACAATAGACTTGTATTATGATTTATTATTGTACTTTGTTAATTTATGTGTACATTTTGTGACATACTCCGACCCGGAAAGTCCACTAGGATTCTGAATCAAGCTGTGCTGGCCGATACCTCGAAGGTGACGAAGCCATAAAGTGTGATGATGTGTAAATGTGAATACATTTAAACCTGAAAGTGCCTAAGTGCATAAGTGCGCGGTGAGCGGGTATGGACCCATTTCACACGCGATGTCAAAGTATAAGTAAAGTACAGTAAGGTAAGATAAGGATTATACCATCATAGGAAGCCACCAGTACTGGGATATGCCACTAATCCTCGTTGATACCGAAACTTTGCTACTAGAACCTGGAAGGGCGCAAAACAAGAAAACGTGAGTGGGCAAAAACAAAACTTTTCAAAAACCATTTCTCTTTTCAAAAATAATAACCCCTCACCGTAAAATCCGTATAATTTTCCCAGAAAATAGTAATACATATGTATATCAAAACCATACTCGAAATACCAAAATCCACATGTATGCCATGTCAAATATCTCAGCATAATGAATAAGTAAATCAGGTGAAGTAAATCAATGAAAAGTGATATGTCAGCCGGATTCACCTACTGTGGCCTATACAGCTGAACCTATAGTTCATCAAGTATGCCTGCACACGAGTCGAAACCACCTAATGTGGTTTGTACGACAAGACTAGGTGTAATAAGTACGCTCAAGTGCTACGATCACGTGAAGACAGTGTGAATAATCGCGGGTCACCTACGAGTCAGAACCACCTATAGTGGTCTGTATCGAGGCGTCACGAACGATCGACGCCTAGAACAATTATCAGACAATATCTCAGAATTCTTGTCAATAAAACACTTAACTTACATATCCTATTTGGGAAGATCCGTATGTCGGATTCTCGATCCGTAAGTTTCTAAAATCCTCAAATATTACGTACTACAACGCATCAAAGTTTAGTGACGATCCAACGGTTAGATCGTCAACTACTATAATAATCGGGTGGCGGACCTTAATGAAACTAGGTTCAAATGATGAGATTTCACCAATCTAACTTTACTTATGCAATTGGGGTATCAAACTTAGCTTAGGAAGGTCAGGGGATGCCTCGGCCCACGCGCCGCCACACGTGCCACCGTAGGTGGCGGTCGGCCGCCCAGACTTGCCAGAAAATCAACTGTTTTTTTAAATTACCAAATTTCACAGAATTGAAGATCTCAGTGAGTATAGCAACTTTCATACCTATGACTAAGACCAATTTGGCCAAAAAACACCTCAAATCACCACGAACCCGTCAGAACCCTTAATACTGGGTATATTTCATTCGACTTCCAAACTCACTCCAACACTCCAACTAATGCATGGGCTTTGCTCCTGAGATTGAGAGGAACCCATTGGTGGTGATGGTTGACGGAGTTAGCCTCACGATCGTAGGATTTCCGTCGTGCACCCTTGGAACCCACGGGTTCCATTCCTCCAGAAATCAAGGCTAAATCTAGTGAAATTTGATGGGAAATGGAAGATGAGAGGTCATGGAAGGTTTCTCAGGTGGTGGGTGGCGACGATTAGACGTAAAACCCAACGGAAACCACGGAAGAAAATGGCGGAACCCCATTGGGTCGAGAAAAGGGAAACAGGTTGGTGATCCCGTGCTTCACCTCTCCATCCTTTCCCCCTCCTTGCTCTTACTTCTCATTGGTCCTTTCCTTCTCTCATATTTCCTGATTGGGCAGTGCCCACTCGCCTTTAACTTCTTTCCTTTGCATCTCCACTATCCATTTCATCATTTCCTTCAATCTGGGCCACACAAGTGGCTTTCCAGATTAAGCTCCAAAAATCTAGAGTTTTCTAGAAAATATTAATTTACAATTTTGCCCTTGACTTTAAACGTTAGTATCTCCTTTGTTATAACTCCAAATCACAATCCGTTTGCGCCCACGCATTCGTAGCAACGAGTACTACGAGGATACGTCAAGAAAATGAACTTACATGACACAACATGACAGTCAACAAAAGTCAACACTTTGCCTCGAAGGGCATTTTTGTAAACTCATTTTAAATATATTATATATATTGGATAATTTGATCACTATTTTTCATATGTAATTTTATTTTGAATATGTCAATTTAAATTAAAGTAATTAAAAAATAAAATCATACAATTAAATTAAATTAAAAAAAATCGAAAAATCTTGAGCTACCAAATATTTCGTTGCGTAAACAATTAATATAATTAAATTAATATAAGAGAAATAATAAAACAAAAGGTCAAAAACCTTGCGTGACAAAATATTTCGTCGTGCAAAATATTAAGTTAATTTATTTTAATTAAAAAAATTAAAAAACTGCTTTGTCGTGCAAAGCTTTGCACAACGAGGATTAATTTTTCGTTGCACAAACCTTATCTTCACGAGCTTTGTGCGACAAAATTGTACTTTGCGCAACAAACTTATTTCGTCGCGAAAAGTGTTTTTTGTAGTAGGGTTAGGATTTTGTTTTTGCTATTGAATGCACCGAAACATAATTGATCATTTTTGGTTTTTTATTTTGTTGTAAAATATAAATTCTGGTTTTGGGTGTTTGAAATTCTTGCAGGTAGAAAGAGCTGGTGTGAAATTCTTTAGTTTTGACAAAAGTAAGTAATTTTTTTTTTTTTTTGAGATATTAGTATCTGTCAGCATAGATTGATGATTGTTTTGAAGTTAAAAGTTACAGTAGTTTGGTTTTCTGTTTTCTTATAGTTTTCTTTTTCACTATTTTTCTGTAACGGGATTTGCAACTTCTCTGTGGGGATTGTTTAACCTGTTTACTCAACGTTTAAAGCCATTGAGAAGAAGAATAAAGAGGAGCATCAAAGAATGCTCCTTTATTTGGCAGGTTTGAAGTTAACATCGCCAATTTTATCTTCTTTCCAAATACATTGAGGAGCATCAAAGAATGCTCCTTTATTTGGCAGGTTTGAAGTTGCAATTTCATGATCCGTAGAAAATCGCTCATTACAGTATTGGGATCTATGGATGATGCATTCCCCTTGCAAAGGTATAAAATTTTGGACTGTCTCATTGCCTACTGTATACATTCGCATGATTTTTTTTCCCTTCATCAACCATTATTTCTATAACAAATCTTGCCCAATGATTGTAGAGGATAAGTAGCTCTGAAAAAGAAACAACCAAAAGCAAGTATCATCTGGAATAGTTTGGTATCATTTGGATTAAGAATTGAGTGAGCTGAGTATGTTGATGACTTCATCCAATAGATGAAACACTAGGCTAGGTAGTTTGTGAAATTTTAAATTAAGTGAACTTATAGTTTTATTTTAGTAGGAAAGCTCTACATATTTTTTTAAATGTGTTGACTGTGAGATTGTCTTTTGTAATACTTTGGAGGTGGACGAATTACAAATTTATGAAGTAATACTGGTTTATTTGAGGTAAATATCTTGTTTTTATTTATTTATTTATGAATTATGTAGGTCTTGTTTTCAAATTAAAAATACATTATATATGTCATCGAATATATTTCAGGACATGTATTGAACGGTTTATGACACACTTTGTGTGTCATTGTTAATATTCAATGATGTTGCAAATGGCTTCGGTTCTATAGTACATGATGTTATACATATGTCATGTTTAGTATACCATGACGCTCATTCCTCTGTTTATGACACATATTCCATGTCTCAAATTGAAATAGATGATATTTTTTTTTTAAATTCAGTGACGCTTGTTAGGTGTCTCTAGAAGCTATACATGACACTGTGCACATGTCATGTTTAATATACCATGACACTCGTTCCTTTGTTTATGACATTTATTCCGTGTCTTGAATGGTAATAGATGACACAAGTTCTTAATTCAATGACGCTTGTTAGGCTTCCTTAGAAGTAATATTTGACACTCTTTCAACATCATAAAAAAATATCTTTAATGACGCCCATCAAGATGATGTGAAACCCTTGCATCATTAAATTTTTAACATGACATAAATTGCGTCATGTATGTAAAAACTTGCAGTAGTGATTCGACATTTTATGTTTCTTACCCGAAGGTGTAGCTGTGTTTAATATTTGAAGTTGTTTCATATCTAGGGTTTCAGAGTTGAAGCTATTCTTTGGTTTTCATCCATGACTTCTTTAGGTAGATAATCATTCATCTCTACACTTCCAATGTGTTGTTTGTTGCTTCACGCTTTGCACACAGGTAATGTCTTCTAGACTACACTATAATACATATTGATATATATATTGATATATATATATATATATATAGGGATACTTTGTATGCGGTCCCTAATTCTTAACATTCTTTGATTAAAACCTTAATAGTATTCAAAGTTTGATCAAAGTCCCTTGACTTTGTACACCTCATTATATTACTATTAATATTTTTATTTTTATAGTTTTTACATTAATTGTTTGATATTTTATGAGATTTATAATCCTATAAATTTAAAATCACTCATTATAATACTATTAGAAACAGTTACAATAAAAAAGTTCAAAAATTTTGATTTAATAAATGGATAAAAACTATGTAAAAATGAGAAATAATAAATGGCAAAAGAATGTATCCATAGTATTAAAAAAATAGGTACATTTTACAAAAAAAAAAAAAAAAAAAATAGGTACATTTCACATATAACAAAGTGGTACATTAATAAAGAAGAATGGGTACATTATAAATAAATTAGGGCATAGATAAAAGATTAAAAAATTATGAGTACAAATAAATTTTTAAAATATATATATATTGGCACATAGACTTGGTGTAATGCAATTGTAACTTAATAATTAAATCGTTGTCCACATGATATTTTATTCTCCGTACTTATCAATATATAATGTGATCGTTTTCAAGCATGCTGACAAATTTCTTAAGATTAATTAAATATCAAAGTAAGTCATTAAAGAGATTAATATATGGATTCCTTTTGTTTGGCAAGACTTGAAGGTTGAAGAGGGTTATCCTAATTTGTCACTTACAACTAATCAATCAATCTCATTGTTTTTGTGTCATTTCTGGTTGAATTTGATCAAAGTCATTACGTACTTGCATCGACTAAGCAAAGTGTAACGACTTAGTTGATATTAAGACCAATGATTTCAAGGTTCTTTGTTCAAGGTTGCATCTTAGCTATAACAAATGGATGATCTTCCTGCCAAAGATGTAGATCATTATTTTTGGTCCAGCTAGGATGGCATAGTATGAATTCTATTTCATAAGAGTTTGTGAAAGCTTCATCTTGCCTAAAGGTATTGAAAGTTTTTCATGAAGGTAACTCATGGAGTCTGTGATCAAGAGATAAAGTTCTATGTGTTCGTTTACGAATGCTTCTACTATGAACCCTATTATAGTTATGTAAGGGACCAATTTTAATTGAAGCATGACATAGAAATTGTTTTAGTATGATACTAATTTTTTTGACCGAACCGATTATTCATATTATGCATTGAATAATTTTAGTAAAATGAGTCATGTGGAGACAAAAATAATTAAGAGGCGACACATGAATTTGTGGGTGAAAATGACAAAACTATCATCGAGGCACACCAGAATTCCTACGCGCAAGCAGTGGACAATCATCCCACAATCAAGTCAAAAGTGCCCAAATAGGTATTTATTTACAACTTATTTCATCCATCCTCATCATATTATCTCCACAAGGTAACCCCCAAATCCTTCCTCTTTTATTATATTAATTAGCAATTAATCAAATAATTATTCCATCAATTAGCTAATTAAACACAAATCATGAACCTAGCACACAAATCCATCCAAGTGGTTGGTCCATGTCCTCCCAAGGTGGCCGCCCACTCCCCTATATAAACCCCCTCATTCTCTCCAAAACTGAATTCCAATTCTCTTGCTAAACTCTCTAAATTCTCCAAACATTTTTCCCTCAAAATTATAACTTTGGCATTGGATGTTCTTCGTCCAAAGCCCCCCCATTCATCATAGGTGCGTGAGGCTCTTGGCCTTGACCTAAGGTGTTATTTGTTTTGTAGGTGCAATTTTGTCCAAGAGCAAGGAGGAAGAAATTTGCATCCACAAGTTGGTGCTTTCATTGAGAGTTGAGTCCCACACTCGCAGAAGACTCTTGCATCCAAGGTTTTTCTATTTTCTTGTCCATTTGTAGATTTTTCTTACGTTTTTATTTTTAGAATTTTTTATTTGCAAAAATTCTTTGATAAAACGTCAAAGAGAAGTACAATGGCTAGAAATTTAGAAACTTCAACAAGTGAAAATTCTAATATTCAAGAGATGGGATCGTGGCAATCCACGAGGCTAAATGTGACAATAAGTGGAGCGGCACCACCACCACGAGTTTCCACCACGGGAACCACCATGGTGGCTATCTGTGGCGAGGTCCATGGTGTCACCACCACGGCTCGAGCTATGCCATCCAAGGCCTACGACACCAAAGCCACGACCCAAGCCATGTCATTCCAAGCCTAACGCAAACCCAACGCGTTGCCAAGTCGAGCCCTAGCCTCGCACCCACGTGCGCCACACACCGAGCAGCCTACTCATGTGGCCCAGCCTGCTCCCGCCAAGCAGCCTACTCTCGTGGCCCAACCTCCTCCCATGGCCCAGCCTGCTCCAGCGGCCCAACTTGCTCTCGCGACCCAGTCTGCTCCCGTGGCCTTCTAAGCAGCCCAAATTGATCCAAGATCAGTTCAACCGTCTCAGATCTAAATTTTTGAACCGACAATCAAACCGGGAGCATTTTCACCACATTTTTCTACGGATTTGACATTTCCTAACTCAAATCTCGCGCCTGAAGTCTACCACATTTCCACTGCTCAAGAAGACGCATTATTTTTTAGATTTTCCAACCCAAATGGAAAACAACACTTGTCTCGACAAGTCATAGAGTTGACAAGTGCCCTCGCACAATAGACGACCTTGGTGAACTAACTCTTACAAAGCATCGAGATGCAATGTGCCCCAAATGAAGTGTCTCGAAGTAGGACAAAGGCAGACAAAGAACCTCTTCAGTAGCGTCCCGGTAAGCAACCACTCGACCAACCATGAACCGAGTGTTCGGGCAATGTACATTCCCGATTGGGCTCCCAAGATAGCGTATACTCCCATATTAGCGCGCGGAGGAGTGTGCACTCTCGACTAAGCCCACGGGCGAGCATACATTCACGGTTAGGGTCACACTCTGATAGTCAACATGAACAACCTTCCAGGCGAATTGTTCATTTGCGGCTAAGCTCGCAAGGAGCATCCTCCACCTCACATCGAAGTAGGCAGCACGACGGACAGAGAGAAACAGTCACTCAATCCGGCCCAAGTTCAACCGATAACCTGTGAAGAACTCGCTCGCTTGCTAGGAACGCACCACATGCACCGCATCCGCTGTAAAGACGAGCCAAACACATGGAAGAACAACCTAGACCAGCAAGTCACGGTTGGGGGCAGCAGAGAGCTCTGCTACCCTAACAAAGGCAAATTCAGGAAAAAGTAGAAATACTCTTGACCAAGGGATTGCATAATTTCCAACGCAACGAGGTCACCGACGAGGTATTACGATGGAACATAACTAACATAAATAGGTTACCCCTCACGAATGAGATCGAGCAGGCAGAGCCTCCATGCGAGGTCAGCATGCCACATTTCACATCTTTCAAATAGGATGAAGACTCGAAGAAACACTTAAACCACTACCGAAGTGCAATGATCATCTACCAAAACAACGACGATCTCATGTGCAAGATATTCGCCACCACTCTACAAGGCGAGGCGCAAGATTGGTTCTACACCCTGTCACCACAATCCATCCGGAGTTTCAACGAACTTTCTTTGGTTTTCACCAAAGAATATTCATCATATTGCTCGATCAAAAAGAAGTCCGACCATTTGTTTAACGTCAAAAAGAACCTAAATGAGTCGTTTCACGACTATGTGAAGAGGTTCAAAGTAGAGAAGGCAAGGATAGTCGGATACAATGACTCGATAGCTAGAGTAGCCTTCCAAAAAGGACTTCCAGCAGACCACCCGCTATTTAGAAAATTGATCATGAAAGAAGATCTAACTCTGGCAGACTCTTTCGCTCTGGCAGAGAAGCATGCAATTTGGGACGAGGTTCACCAATGCATATTCAAGGACTTAAAGAAGTACATGACATCACTTTCCTGTTATCCAAACCAGAAGCAGCGGATGATGTATTTGCATGTTTGACGATATCTAAAGTAGCAATAAGCTCTAACATCATGCGAGAAGAGCTGGGGGCCCGACTACCTGTATTCCACAGTTCAAAAGCTCTCATTAATGTTATCAGAAATTCAAAAGCTAACCTTGGCGATAGTTGTTGCATCCTAAAAGCTCAAGTTTTACCTTCAAACGCATGCAATCATCCTCATGATGCACTATTCCACCCAATCCAGATGCATGACGATAAAGGCATAGACCCTGCGGATGCAAAGTTTTCTGACGAATGCAACAACTTGGTTCAAAAGACACGCTAATGGTAGACGAACACTGGAAGGACACACCCGAAAGCAAATTTTATCTTTGTCGCCCCAAAAGATTCTACATATGAGCAACATGTACCAGCAATTAAGCATCATCTCTTGCTGCACGTCACAAGACCCTAGCTGACCCTTACTCCATAACTCAGCTCTAGAGTGGCCTAATACCGGCAGCTGAGTATCTCCTGTTACGTGTAACATAACTTCAGCTTCATGGCTCTCTACCGCGCATTCATGCCTTGCTAAGGCAACGGAACAAAGTAGCCTAACGACGCCTCGGAGGTAGCGGATCACATCTTAGCCGTACTTGCTCCCTTAATGGAGACTTTGGGTATTTACATATTGATGATGCATCAAACTACAAAAGCTCGGGAGCAGGCATGGTCATTGTCACACCATATGACTTAATGCTTGAGCAGACTATCACTCTAGGCTTCAAAGCATCTAACAACGAAGCAGAGTTTAAGACTTTACTAGCAGGCCTCCGAATGGTAAAAACCTTGGTGGTGAAAAAGCTCACAATTCATTATGATTCCCAGATAACCACTAGTCAGACTACTTGAGGCATTTCAGACTTACACCCTCACTTAAGTTCCATTAGTAGACAACGCTCACGTGGATGCACTAACCGGCCTAGGCTCTGCCCTCGACCACCAACTCAAACACTCTATTCCGGTGAAGTATTTAGGCGAGCCAAGCATAGAGGCGAAGCTAACAGCCGAGGTGTCACAGGTTAGTACAACTCTAAACTGACAAGATTCCATTGTAGACTACCATGTCAATGGCATATTCTCCAAGGAAAGATTGGAGTTTAGGAAGCTTCAAATCAAGGCAGCACGCTACTATATGTGGAACGACATTCTTATCCGAAAATCCTACATTGGACCACATCTCCGCTGCCTAGCATTTCCTGATGACTTAAAGGTTCTAAGCTCAATCCACAAATGCGTTTGTGGAAATCACTCCGGAGGTCAATCCTTAGCACAGATGACTTTTAACGCAGGCTACCGTTGGCCTACCATGCACCCAGATGCTAAGGAGTTAATACAAAAGTGCGACCGTTGCCAACACTACAAGCCGGTACCATCATTATTTACCAGCGAGCTACACTCGCAGAAGAATCCTTGGCCGTTCATGCAGTGGGCAATCGACCTGGTAGGACCTATGCCGCTGCTACTGGGGGCAGAGGCATGATGATCGTGGCAACCAATTACTTCACCAAATGGGTAGAAGTAGAGCCCAAGATGACCACGACTCAGACAGACATAGAGCACTTCATATGGAGGAACATAATTTGCCGATTTGGCATCCCTCAATCCTTTATCACTGACAATGGCCAGCAATTCATGGGCAAAATGTGGCGAAGTTCTTCCAAAAGTATGGCATCAAGCAACACATGTCCACTTCGAGATATCTTCAAAGCAATAGGCGGGCCGAAGCATCCAACAAGATGATCATCGACTGCCTTAAGAAATCCCTCGCTAACAAGAAAGGAAAATGGCCAGACGAACTTCTCGGATGTCTATGGGCAAAAGATGAGCAACCAGTGAAGCTCCTTTCTCTTTGGCATTTAGCTCAGAAAAAATCAGTCATCCCAATGTCATCAAGCCAAGTATCATCGTTCTACTGCCAAGCATTGAGCAGAACAGTAAAGGGATGACCACAAGCTTAGATCTGGCAGAGAAGAAGCACGAACAGACCATCACCAACATTGCAACCTACCAGCAGTAGCTCTTCTTCAGCTACAACAAAAGGGACAGGATCCGGCAGTTCCAGCCTGAAGATCTAGTCCTAAAAAAAGCCTTCATCACTGCCCGTAGAGAAGGCTCTAAAAAGATGGATCTCATATGGGAAGGTCCGTACAAGATCAACAAAGTAAGCGGCAAGAGTAATTACACCCTCGCCACTAAGAAACGATAAAAAGATTGAAAAATAGTAAAGTGCCTACAATATGAGGAAGTACCATGTGTGACCTCCTACTACATCAAGCCCGAAGACTCAAGCAGCTCAATGGGCACCACCTCACAAGCCGATTACTATCCAGTTGTTATGAAATTTCTACCGTACAGCTAAGTTCTTGTTCATTTCCCTTGTTTTTCAATAAGGAATTCAGAAGTAATTACAACTTGGCTCGGCTGCATGCTTACAACAACTAATCACTCATGCACTTCAAAAAAAAATGCGCACTTCTTAGGGACTCATTGCAGGAATTGTGCCCCTCGAGGGACCAACCATGCTCTCCAGTACGAGAGGGTAAACTAATTGCTCTCCAGTGCGAGAGGGCAAACCAATTCCTTGACACCCACATGGGTCAGCTCTCCAAGATGGGAGGATAAACTCTACACTTTAAATATCCAGACATGGATGAACCTGGCTGCCTTAGTATAACTAGATGACAATAGCTTACGTTGGGATTCCTAGAAGTAGCCACAATGGTCTTTTTCAAGTCTTAGCTAACTGAAGGATTTTGGGTCTCTTAGTCTAATCCGCGGGGAACCGGTCCCTAGAGATGGAAGGGGCACATTACGCAGTACGCCCTACAGACGGCTACCCTATAACTCTAAAGCTGCTACTGAGTGCACTAAGGTAGCTTACGATTTCCGGAAGACTGCCTACGGCTTGCCCTTCGAGCAGTAAAGATGCGTTAGACTTATACAACCACACATTCTTGTGAAAGTTTAAACAAGCTAGTGTGCATATATGAAGCTGTATCCACTGCCGACATGCTACGTAGTCGATAAGCTTCACCTCTGCCAAGCCCGAAACAACTTACACCAAGTCTTAAAGTGTTGTGATATTTGTTACGCAACCTACGGAATTGGAGAAAGCCAAGGTTAATAGTCTAGTGGTTACGCAGACTTGTCTGCTTCTATAAGTAAGGCATCCGGCTGCCAACCTTATGGCTAACAACTTTACAAAGTTCTACACCAACACTTATGGCTGCATTGGCTACGCAGGCCTGTCTAGGGTTTAGGGCATGAATGAAATAAAGTCTAAGGGTTAGGGCATGAATGAAATAAGCGAAGATGGAGAAAAGTGAAGGAAGCAAGTTTATTAAAATTTCTAGGAAAATTGATAAACAACTAGCAAAGACCAAAGGAGTTCAAGCAAATTAAAAAGCAACGAGGGAAACAAAGAAAATCTTAAAGACTACTTAGAAGACTAGTCTTCAGAAGCTTGGACACTTCACAACTAATCGGTCGCCACACCTTCAATAGCCGCGACATTCTCAGCAGCGGCACCATATGGACCTTCACCCTTGGTTCCTCCAACATGGGCACCAATATCTCCGACTACTTCACCAATGGAGGTCTCAAAAGTAAAGGAAAGCAAGTCTTCTGAAGAAATAGAGAAAGTTTCGAAGTCTTTCCCAGCAAACTTGAAGCCAGACGGTCTACCAAAGAGATGATCTACATAACCTAGCTTATAGAATCGGCCTCTGAATAAGCGGAGCCTCGAGCCCAACCTTCTCACCTTTCAGTTGCCCAATCTCCTCTAGCAGACCAACATGGACACGTTGTAGCTCATCCACTTCTTTATTCAAACTTTCGTTAATCCTCAGTGCACCTTGGAGTTCCAACACTTGGGGTTCAAGCCTATCAATGACCTTCTTGAAATGGATCACTTGGTTATAAGCAACAATCAACTCTTTATCCTTTGTATAAGAAGCGGAATGAAGCTCAGAAACGGCACACTCAAGATCTTGAATCTGAGGTATGTGACATCTGATATCATTCTCTACACTTTCATACTTAAGTTGGATCGCATCAAGCCTAGTCTTCAAGTCGACGATCCCTTAGTGAGTGGTCTCAAGTTGCAGAGAAGCTGGGGTAGAGATATTAGACCCCTTCAAAGAGACAATCTCAGATTCCAACCTCTTGATCTTCTCGGCTGAAGAATAAGCTTCAGCTGCCACAGCCCTTGCCACTTCTTTGGTAGTTTTAGTATCCTTTTAGTCAATGAGCATAGACTCGGTTGCCATGATAGTCGTTTTCTGCATCATTACAATTAGAGCAGTCTTTCTATACTCAGCCGTATGCTTTGCAAAGGAACTTGGGCAAACAACCCCTATAATGCCAATGACAAACTTGGCATAAACGTCCATACCTTTAAGCAAATCTGGTTTCAAAACCGCATAGATCTTAATAGCCTCCCCAAAAATAGGCTTAGTGGATTTCTCACAACTGCCCACACGAGCAGTCTCCTCCTTCCCACCAGGCGAATCAGTCTCAGCAGTAAGGAGAGTGGGCTTTGGCGCCACTTTAGCAGTAGAATCCACCTTATCGCTCTTCATAATAGCAAGCCTTTCCAAAGGTGAATCGGACTTAGCTCCTAACGAGTATCTTGGTACAAACTTTGGCACTAGGGGCATGACAAAACCTCTATGCTGAGCAATCTTGTCAACAATCATACTAGCCATTCTCGACATGGCAGGCACCACATGCTTAGATCTAACAACCTTATTTTTCTTCATATTGGAAGAAGTTATGCCAATCACAGGCCTCTCGGCAGCAGACGGATCCTCATGACCAGCGGAGGAAGTCTTCAATTTTTTCTCAATCGTCATCTCTTAAGCAGGTGGGGAAGATCTTTTTTTTCCACCTTCATTCATAGTAAGCTCCACGACAGCGATCAGACGAGCCAATGCATATGCCTTGATCCTCTTTACCTCATTTTTTGGGAACAACCCACATTTCTCCCGGCGAAGAAAACTAAGCAGCCAACGACATTCATGGTACTTAGCAAAGGAGCTCAACCCAGCATTCCAGCAGGCAGGAGGCCTGCATGCCCAACATTCTAGCAGCCCATGAGGCCCCCGACCTCCTAATTTATCTCAGTTGCAGGCCTGGCCCACGTCAAGTCCAAGAAACCAAAGAACATGAGCCATACGGCTCGCCTAACACTACACTCTAACGCCTCAATCCACGGCCCCAGCCGCACAAGCTGCCATTAGCTCTAGCCAAGCCTAGTAGCCCAAACAGTGGTCCCTGCCATAACACCTTATCGACCCATGCCGAGTCGACTCTTGGCCCTTACCAGCCGAGGTGCTGCACCATCTCGACGGCTGCCCTGCCCCATGATAGCACTATCCAAGAAGAAGAAAGGAAAATTAAATTTTTTTCTTACCTCGGTGAGGTCCAGAGAAGACGAAGAAACCAACGAAAGACGATCCTTTGCATGGGCAAGTGTAGAAGATTGCTAGGGGAGGGGGAACAAATATCCTATAGTTTTCTCTCTCTTGTAGGGTAGAATAAATTGCTCTCCAAAGTTGATTTAATAACCCACTTAAGGTGGGCTTAAATAGGCTTTGAGAGAAATTTTTATCTCTTTCCTAGAAGGACCTAATTTCCAATTAAAGAGGGAATCTACATCAAAATAGGAAACAAGCCTATGTTTCCTAAAACAAGAAGATCTCTACACCTGCTGCTCTTTCCTGTGAACAGCCCAACAAGTGTGGGGGCATTTGTGGAGCAAAAAATAATCAAGAGGTGACATGTGGATTTTTGGGTAAAAATGACAAAACTACCCTCGAGGCACACCGGAATTCCTACGCGAGAGCCGTGGACAATCATCCCTCAATCAAGTCAAATGTGCCCAAATAGGTATTTATTTACAACCTATTTCATCCATCCTCATCATATCTTCTCCACAAGGTAACCCCCAAATCCTTCATCTTTAATTATATTAATTAGCCAATTAATCAAATAATTATTCCATAAATTAGCTAATTAAACACAAATCATGAACCTAGCAAACAAATCCATCCAAGTGGCTGGTCCATCTCCTCCCAAGGTGGCCGGCCACTCCCCTATATAAACCCCCTCATTCTCTCCAAAACATAATTCTAATTCTCTTGCTAAATTCTCTAAATTCTCCAAACCCTTTTCCCTCAAAATTCTAACTTTTGCATCGGAGGTTCTTCGGCCAAAGCCCCCCCCCCCCCAATTCATCCTGGGCATATGAGGCTCTTGGCCTTGACCTAAGGTATTATTTGTTTTGTAGATGCAATTTTGTCCAAGAGCAAGGAGGAAAAAATTTGCATCCACAAGTCACATGTTTAGGTTTGTGGGTTATGACATGAAAATCGGTTGCATCATGTTATATATTTTTATTTCTCCTCATGAGATTTATTGATGCACATATTTTGGACCCACAAAAGTTAATCAAGGACTAATCATGGTACACATTATTTAAAAATTTCATGCTTATTTGTCTCTTAAGTCTCGAACTTTGCTATTGCGGTTTCTGTGACCTTGTTGTGTTTAAATTTAATTCATGATAAAATTGGACAACAAAGTAGATTTCCTTATATTTCTCTAGGCACCATAAATTATGAAAATATGTTTAGAACTGAATTTTGTATTGTTTTATAAGATTTATGATAGATGCACAAAAATTTCTTCGGAGATTATTTGTCTTTAGTCAAGCTTGATGAATGACACATTTAATCCACAAAATGACTTTATTTTTTGATATGTTGTATGTATATGTGTCTTCTCTTACAATGCAAATTTTCGTGGTCATTGGTTATGTATTTTATTTGTTACAAATTTTTTAAGTAACATATGCTCAGAACAAAGTCTCTGCTGTAAGTTTTTGGTTGATTTACTTTGCTTGCTATTTTGAATGTTAATAGGACATAAAATGTTTTCATAATTTTTACTATGAATACTAAGTCCTTTTCGTTATTGTTTTACCTTGGGTTAGTCAATCTTATAAATTAATTATATTAAATCCCAGAGTAAGAGAGACTTAGTGCTAGAATCTTGTTTTATGAGTAATTTTGGTCAAACAATAATTAATGAGGGTTTTTCCAAGTGGGAGAATAAAAGTAAAAAGTTTTGAGCTTCACACGCATTAACCTTATTCTATAGGTGTTGTGTTCTAAAAGTTTGTGGGTGTTGTTATTGTATTGTCCTAGTCCCGTTGAAAGCGAATTAAAGTTTTTGAAAGCATATGTATTATTTAGTTTCCTTTTGTATGTTGAATGCAATTTTTAATGTAGTTGAAACTGGTTCTTGAAGAAGTTGGGGGTTAAATCATGACCTTAGAGACGATAACATAATTAAAAATATACTTGTATGATTACATGTTGATCTTTATAATGATTTTGGGCCCTAATTTGGATTTAAACACATTTTGATAAGATAAAATGACGTTGAAACTTGAAAGCAGTTAGAGTCAATATATGATAAAACATCCCTTTGAAGTATGACATTGAGGTTGGCATGCCAGTGTGGTGGATAACCCATACGTTTGAAATCTTGGATGTACTGATTGCCAACTGCTTCCTTAATAGGTGGAAACAATTAGGATTTAGCATCTGCTAAAAGGATTAGTCTTTGCTTACGAGAAAACACATTCTTTACAGTAATTTGCCCTATTCTATTAAGAGCAGAATGTTCTAAGAAAGCGAAAGATTCTTCCTTGATGATCCTTCAATGGCTTCCCTCAGGCTTACACATATATCCTATTAGGATTGAGATTGCGGTATGCTCATGTTGTCAAGGGTAACTTCGTTATTAATGAGATTATGATTTACTTGACATGCTTTGACTGAGTGTGATTATTTATTCTTCCTCTGAGGATGTTTCTGATGAGGTACCCTTATTAGAAAATACTCTCTTGCTAATATAATAGAAGACTAACGAGACTGGCTAGCAATACATCTACGTACTTAGTACAATCACTTATTGACGGTCATTTATGATCGTTGGATGTTATTACAACATATCTAATTGTTTTAATGGGTAATTGTACTAAGTATTGTATGAAGCTTACATGTGCATGATAGGACAAATTCAATGTTTGATAGTACTTCAAATTCGATGTTCTCAAGAAAGACGCCTTGTCCTTCGTAAACTCTATAAAGTTGTTTTGCCATGTTTGTTTGAGCAAATTCTCTCCTATCGACAGTTGCTATTCTGATGTTCTCTAGATTGTTGGAACTTGTGAGGGACCATTGTCCCACATCGACCATAAACTCTCCCTAATTACTCTTTATAAGTGAGTTCACTCACTTATTTGTTTGAAAGGAATTGGGTCAAAACCATGGACCTTTGGGCCTTTGACCTGGAAGGTTTGGGTGTATATATTAGATATCAAAGATGGGCCTTGGGGCTTGGAAGGACCAAAAACACCAATTACGATTTTATGCTTTTGATTTTAGGATTCAGTTTTTTCCAAAAGGATAAGATTATTTACAAAAAATAGTTACATCCTTTCTAAAAGGATAAGAATGAACAACCATAACTGTTGCAAAAATGCCATTAAATATATGGCTGTGATATCAGAAATGAAGAACAAAATTCCATCGTTCTCTCTTTGATCCTTCATAGAGAAACACATAGAAAATTTGCCAAGAATCCAATTTTAAGTGCAAGAACTTGGGTTAGATAGTTGTATCATGCAAGATAGATGCCCATGAATTATTGCACTAGTGTAGGGGCGTATTTATGTCTTAGGAGATTGCTACTGCTAGACCTGGCATTTTGGACCCAACCTGTTAATATTAGTATTTGGGTGGATGCTTAATGGGTCGGATCACTTACGGGTGAACCCGTTAAATAACAGGTCACTTTGAGTCAACCCGTTAGCACCCATTAGTTGAGGATGTTTGAGTAATTTAAGTAAAGCCTTAACAACAAAAAATAAACTCTTAGCTTTTTCTGATGAGCACAGTTATCACCACATTGCACAGAAAAGCTTCCGTAGCAGCAGCAGCAAGGTAGCTTCAATGGCGGCTCCGTTGACCACCTGGTAAAAACACATCTCCAAACTTGTTGACAAACACCTGTATCTGCATTATACTGTGCTCATCAGAAAAAGCTCATTCTCTGCGTTTGTTTGTGTTTATTGCCAATGTGGCTCGCCATTGTTAACTCTCTCTTGTAAATTCTTATGAAGGCATTCATGGCCTTCTTGATGTGAAAATTATGTTGACACACAAATTAAACCCTATTGATGACAATTGTAGTATTAAGCAAGTAGGGATCGTTCTAAACCGGGGATTAACTAGGGATGCTAATCAACACAAATAAGACTCAAAAACACTAAACTAGATTCTATAGACTCAAAACTAACTCAAAACACTCAAAACAGAAAGAAACAATCCACAAAGACTCAATTCTAGACCTAACAAGTGATTTGGACGAAAATAGAACTTAAAAGACTCAAACAACTAAAAGAAAACAGATTTTGACTCTAAAAACAAGACTTAATGAATGGGGATTTTGTTTTGAAGAAATTGAAAGTTAAAACAGAAACTTTAAAAAAAATCTTAACAAAAACGATTTTGGATGAAAAAGAATGGTGAAAAGCTAGTTAGAGGGATCCTTCTCCACACATGACATATGCATACGAATCGATTTCCAATTATTCTTTCGACCAACCATGAATGACAATGCCCCAAATTAATTGTATTGAACTAATTAATTCTCAGATTTCCCTAGATTCATTGAATTGAATGGATAACGCATCACAACCAAGTTATTCTTTATCAAGTTCCCTAACTATGGAATACGCATGATAGAAACACTCAACAAAGATCATTAAGTTCAATGGAAACCATAAGCATTGACGAGACATTCATAACTATGAAAAACATGTTACTCTTGCCTAGGATTTACTTAACACAATCGTGACTAACGACTTTTACTACTCATGAATATAAGTTCATAACAATTAGGTGAAATTCCCTTATACTCTAGCATCAAATTCATGCATGCAAACTAAGTATGCATCCTTAATTAACACACAAGAACACATTCTTAATAAAACAGATAAGTAAACCACATCCATAATTCATGAAACAATAATTGGATGAAATCAATTCATATAAAACATATAATCATGGCTTCAAATTCACCTCTAACTATAAAGAAATTAGTTCCTCATGTTCGCAAATAAACAAAGATAACTTGAATTAAACATTGAAACAAAAGATGGAAAACACCTAGAAACGCTCCAACACTCCCAAAGGCTTGGGCATAGGCATGGCACCAAGTAGCTCTTCCTTTCTCCTTCCTTGCAATCTGCGGCACAATGAGGGTGAATGTGTTTGAGGGATGTATGAATGTAGAATTGTATGGTAGAGAGTGGTGAATGATTTGTGTGGCAAGGGTTGGTATTTATAGGCTGGAATTCATGTCAAAATCCCTAAGGATTTGGATAGGTTTTTGAAATTAAAATGGGATAAGGATTGTGAAACCAAAACCCAAGTGGAATGGGTTAAATCAATCAGAAAACTAAAGGGGATTAGGTCAATAAGGTGCGGCACTAATTCCTACAAGGAAAGGGATACATTTGGCCTAAATCAAGAGGGAAAAGGATTGAGATTTTAGGTTCTAGAGCTTCTAGAAAAGGGGAAAAACGCCAGATTTTTAGATGCTTCTAGAAAAGATGTTTTAGCACCAATTTAGGGGTTAAGGGTTCTAGAATCTGAAATATATAGTTTAAATACATAATTATCCCTTAGAAATAGCTGGAATCAAGGCACAAATTGATTTGGATAAGATAGGATAAGATAAGGTTAGGTTAGGCAAGGATAAGATAAGGTTGGATAAGGTTTTGGATAATGTTCCTTCTTTTGAGCTGATTTCTTATCTTCCTTGACTTGGATTTATTTCTTCACTCTTTTCAGCACATTCCTAGCCTCTTGAACTTCAAATTCATCCATCCATCTTGCTCCATTCATAAGTTATCCATTTGGTGCCCAAAACTGCCTCAAAATGCTCCAAATTGCACTTTCTTTCCAACTTTGTCATATGGACCTACAAACACACGAAAATAGCTTAAAACACAATAATAAACATAAACAAACTATGAAAATGCAAGAAAACAACCTAACTAAGTCGCATAAATATGCTCCTATCAAATTCCTGAAGGAAATTTTGTGAAAAACATGTTCATTTAAGCAACATCTATAGCATGCAATTAACAATTAAAAGGCGGAATCATGCTTGTATGCACTTAAAAACAAAACATTAACCATGAAATTCAAAGCCTAGTAGATTGGTGAACCTTGACTCAACTTAAAACAACATTTGTTAGTTGAGAAATTATACCTTTGTAGATTCCTCTTTGCATAAGCAAAGGCTAATCACCCAAAGAGAGGGCCTTCATTCCTTGCATCTTAGATCTATGGATTTGGATGGATGAAATGGTTCTCCAAGTTCCCAAAATTGAGAACCTCTAAGTCTCTTCACCAAGGTTAGATTGGAGAAGAAATGAGTGACCTTGGAGTAGTAGGATTGCTAGCTAAACCCTCCAAGAAGGCCGGCCACTTTAGAGAGAAAGGAGAGCTTATGTTCTCATCCTTTCTCCAAAAGAAAACCCTAAAAGAATTTTGGCTATAAAGTCATATTTATACCTTAATTCATTGGAGTGGCAAACTTGTAAATAAGTCCAAAACTCACTCCATCTCTAAATGGCCGGCCTTAGGGTATTATTGGGCTAATTGGGCCTTTGTGAATCATTATCCATTAAGTTCTCATACAACTTAAGTCAATGGGCTTGACGTTCGAAGCCCATTGGGCCTTAAGGTCCAAAACTATCCCGAGGTCTTTAACGAACTTATTCGTTTGATTAATTAACATATTAATTAATCCTTGCCATAAATAATTAAACCATTTAATTATTCTTACTTATCTCCATTGTTTCTTCAATCTCCACCTTACACGGTGTACGATCCAGTAGGTTCCTTTTAGCGAGGCAGTGGGCGATTAAAACCATTTCAAATCAATTGTGAATTGAAACTTACTTTCAATTCTCCCTTTAGTGATTATACACGTTTAGGGCTTCCACAAAGCATAAGTGACACCTAGCAGCATATCATGGTTACCCAAGCTAATCAAAAGAGGTGGAGAACCTATTCAGTTTAGGATTACAAATGCAATACGGTCTTTCTCTAATACAATACTCTTGACCACATTGTTTGGTTTGATAGTTTATTCATGTCTACTATCCAATGTGATTCGTGTGCTTATATGATTACCTTGAATGTGATTTGGAACGACTTCCTAAATCTCATTCATACTCTGGCTAGAGATTCTTAATCATATCATAGAGTATTCTCCCCCAAATGGTTTGAAGGTTAGAGATCCCTTGTTGCGCATTCACTTGCCTCCATGGATAAGTGGCTTAACCCCGACGATGCCGTGGACACCCGCGGATGGAGTGACTTTGACATAATCAAAGATCAAGTACCTAACCACAAGACAACTATGATGCCTCAAGTCAAAGGACTACTTTGCATTATCCCAACCATGAGTTCTCATGTGACATGAGTATGAGAACTCTTCGTTGACCGTGTTCAGTGAACTCATTCGCTATTGAGCACTTACATGCTTGTCTTGGTGTCAATCACACCAATGACTCGAGACTAGTCACTCTCCCTAAGAGAAGACATAGCATGTACTGATCTTAACGGATTGTCAATGCCCAATTGGCAATCCTATGATCAGGAACGTTTAGGATATGTATACGAAAGAGAATGGTCTCATAAATCTAACTTGCTTAAATTACATTCTCCTAATTACATATTCCTTGGACTTATCGTTTAAGCATATAACATTTATATGAGACGGCTTAAAACAATAATCTTTGCCCTTGATATTAAACTAGATTAGTTTAACATGTGAAATGTCCGTAAAGTATCATCATATGATTGGTTTTAGGGCACATTTCCAACAATTCCCCCACACTTAGCGTTTGCTAGTCCTCGAGCAAAACAAAACAACCAAAATATAACCTAAACCTTCCAACGTTTGTCTCAAGGATTTCCAATGAAACATGACACATTAAAAATCACTACTTACATAGATTTTAGTTATCCTCATCCTCGAGCACATACTTAATCATAGTCACCATTCACTAGCTCACATTTAATCAATTAAAACAACATTTTGAATGTAGTAACATGCCTTAGAGAATTCCCTCAATTCCTTACTAGATAGGCACTCAATTTTCACTCAAATTTTCTGACTACACACCCTATACTAGGTATATGTGAGACGATTGATGTAATCATGAAAAACTAGCACTCACATATATGTATAACAAAGAAAGCATTTTCTGGAGTTATTAAGCATGCTAGATATGATCTCATGAATGGAATGCTACTACTTAGACGCGAGAACCAGGGAAACCATATGCTCATACCAATCCCAAACTCCACATATTGAAATACACAACAACCAAGATTAAAGTCTAAGGGTTGTAATGGGGCTAAGGGTATTGGCTAACAAAGAAAGGTTAAGGATAAACAAATGTTCTTAAAGCAATAGTAAGCAAAGCAATGAAATCAACTTAGAATTCACTTTAGAATGCAGAAATCAACTTTTAAACACAAGGAAAGATTCATGCATATTCAAGGCCAAATTCAACTTTTTAGACCCTTTCTTCAACAACCAACACTTTAGAGCTCTTTTTCACATATTTTTCAGCTCTTCTTTATTCTTTTCACAACTTTTCTTTTTTTTTCTTTCTATTTTCCACGAATTTTTTTTTCTTTTTTTTTTCTTTTTCTTTTCTACCCGTGCCTCTTTTAAGACTTTGGCACACACACACAAAAATCCCTTCCCCCACACTTGTTTTTCTGCAAATGTTTGATCTAAAGGAATTCCCTCTAAGTCATGCTCCACTATACTTTAAGAACAAGGGTATGGATAGTTCTATTCTAGGCTAGGTTGGTGTAATGTGGCTAACAACAAAAATAGGCTAAATAAGGCTCAAAAGGGGTTAACCTACAAAACAAATGCATGGGATGAAGGCTTTTTGGCTCTGGTGGTAACTACTAAACAACTTCATCTTGTTATATGTTATGCACTCAATTTCAAGTTTTGAATGAAATGGGCATGAGTTCTAGTATTTGGAACTAAAATGATGAAACGCATTCTAAGTAGCAACCAAGCAAAGAATAATGAGATCATGCAACGACTTTAGAAAACAACAAATCACAGATTATTAACTCTCCAAATAAACGTTTAGGCTCAAGTCTCTCAGGGTTGTAGCGTTAGTTTGAGTTCCTTCCTTCAAGCATGTTACAAAAACTGATTTTTTTTCCTTTTGTGATTACATGTGAATTTGTAAACTATAACTATAACCAAGCATAAACCAAAGAGTATATCAAACTTCCATCCATGTTTGTAACTTTCTTTAACAGTCATACAATTAAAAACCAAATCCTCATCATTGTGTTGGAAGGTACCCTAAGACACAAACACACAAAAACAATTGTAAAACGACTCTTTTTTTTAATTTTTTTCAAAACTTTTTCTCATTTTTTCTTGAATTTTCGTATTTCCTTTTAAAGCCACATAAAGACACATCAAAACACACTAAAAACACTCAAAACATTGAAAAACAACCTTTGAAATGTTAGGTGGTAAAATCCTACGAATTTTGCAACAAAAACACTTTGTTTACCCCCCCCCCCCACACTTAAACCAAACATTGTCCTCAATGTTTCAAACATAGACTCACACAAAAACAAGCAAATAACACAACTAGAAAACATGACAAATATGGCAAAGTAAAAGCAATAAAGAGTAGGGTGTAGGAACGCAAATCTAATTATGATGCTAGAGCTTTCTAGGTCTTCCTTATTTGCATGGGTTGCCTCCCAAGAAGCGCTTGCTTTAACGTCTTCCAGCCGGACGATACCTCCAGTTAAGCTTGAATAGGCCCCACGGCATGTAGGGGTACATTCTCCACGACATGCTCCTCAAACGCTTCGTAATAAGGCTTCAAACGATGCCCATTCACCTTGAATTCTTGTTGTGTCTTCAAACTTTGTATTTGGACTGCACCATGAGGAAAAACATTAGTAACAACAAACGGACCAATCCATTTGGAACGCAACTTACCCGAAAACAAACGAAGACGGGAATTGAATAGTAACACTTTCTGCCCTATAAAGAACGTCTTGCTACAAATCATCTTGTCATGGAATGCCTTCGTCCGCTCCTTGTAAATACGAGCATTCTCATAAGCTTCATTCCTAATTTCCTCAAGCTCATTCAATTGAAGCTTTCTATGAAGACCTGCGGCATCAATGTCCATATTGAAAGTTTTGACGGCCCAATGGGAACGATGCTCTAACTCAACGGGACGATGACATGGTTTCCCATAGATAAGCCGAAATGGTGACATCCCAATTGGTGTTTTGTAGGCGGTACGATATGCCCACAATGCATCATTCAAACGCAAGCTCCAATCCTTCCTCGTTGGCCCAACAGTCTTCTCTAAAATCTGCTTGATTTCCCGATTCGAAACCTCAGCTTGCTTACTTGTTTGAGGATGATAAGGGGTTGAAACCTTATGCATGACATTATACTTCTTGAGCAACGCCTTAATGGTTCGATTGCAGAAATGAGACCCTCCATCACTAATGAGTACTCTTGGCATTCCAAACTTTTGCTTCCACCCATTTCGACGCATAATCAACCGCAAGTAAAATATAATTGAAACCATGAGATGAAGGAAAAGGTCCCATAAAATCAATGCCCCAAACATAAAAAATTTCGACACTAAAGATGGGAGTTTGCGGCATTTGTTCTTTGGGACCTATATTGCCCAATCTTTGACATCTATCACAAGTCATGCAAAACGTTCTAGCATCTTTAAAGATTGTAGGCCAATAAAAACCACATTCTAACACCTTGAATGTTGTCCTTTGGGTGCCAAAATGTCCCCCACATGCATAAGTGTGACAAAAGGTTAAAATTGAATTAAACTCAGAATGATGCACACACCTACGTAAAATCTGATTAGGGAAATATTTCCACAAATAAGGATCATCCCAAACATAAAAACGTGCATCCTTTTTCAATTTATCACCTTAGTGCTTGTTTAGGGTGCTTGGAACTTGTTTAGTAACCAAATAATTAACTAAATCGGCATACCATGGCACACTTACCTCAATGGTCAACAACTACTCATCCAGGAATGTCTCTGGGATAGGCACGGCATCCTCCTCATGCACCAAACGGCTTAAATGGTCAGCCACCACATTTTCACTTCCTTTCTTGTCCCGGATTTCCACGTCAAACTCTTGGAGAAGTAACATCCACCGAATAAGCCTTGGCTTGGCCTCCTTTTTTGTGAGCAAATACTTCAAAGCTGCATGGTCAGTGTAAATAATAACTTTAGTACCAAGTAAATATGAACGAAATTTATCTAAAGCAAATACAACAGCAAGAAGTTCTTTTTCAGTGGTGGAATAATTCAATTGTACATCATTCAAGGTCCGGGATGCATAATAGATAACGTGTGGCTGCTTGTCCTTCCTTTGTCCCAAAACAGCTCCTAATGCATAATCGGAAGCATCACACATAAGCTCGAAAGGTTGGCTCCAATCTGGTGGCATAATGATGGGGGCCGAAGTTAGCATCTCTTTGAGGTGTTTGAATGCTTACTCACACTCCTCGTTGAACTCAAAGGGCACATCCTTTTGGAGAAGTCGGCATAGGGGTGTGGAAATCTTTGAAAAATCCTTGATAAATTGCCTATAAAATCCTGCATGTCCAAGAAAAGAACGAACCTCTCTAACTGAAGTAGGAGAGGGTAAGTAGCGTACAAGATCTATTTTTTATTTATCAACCTCAATTCCCCTTTCAGAAATGATATGCCCTAAAACTATGCCTTGTTTTACCATAAAGTGACACTTTTCCCAATTTAAAACAAGGTTAGTTTCAACGCATCGTTCTAAGATTAATGTGAGATTTTCCAAACAACCATCAAACGAATCACCAAAGATGCTAAAATCATCCATGAATACCTCAATAATCTTCTCTACAAAATCTGAAAAGATACTTACCATGTATCTTTGAAAAGTGGCAGGGGCATTGCATAAACCGAATGGCATGCGACGATAAGCAAAAGTACCAAAAGGGCATGTGAAAGTGGTATTTTCTTGGTCTTCCGAAGCTATGACAATCTGATTATATCCTGAATAACCATCAAGAAAACAATAAAAAGCATGACCGGCTAACCTTTTAAGCATTTGATCAATGAACGGCAACAAGAACTGGTCCTTCCTTGTGGTGTTGTTTAGCTTCCTATAATCAATGCATACTCTCCAACCTGTTTGGATACGGGTAGGCACAAGCTCATTCTCAGCATTCTTCACCACAGTGACTCCGGACTTCTTTGGAACAACTTGAACCGGTGAAACCCAACGGCTATCCGAAATTGGATAAATCACTCCACAATCGAGAAGTTTGATAATCTCCTTCACTACTTCCATCATTGGAGAGTTGAGTCGGCGCTGAGCCTCTCGAGTTGGTTTAGCCCCCTCCTCAAGAAATATGCGATGCATGCATGTTGTAGGACTAATCCCCTTAATATTGGCTAATGTCCATCCAATGGCTGTTTTGTGCTCTTTCAACACCCGAATCAATTTTTCCTCCTTTATTGCCGTGAGTGATGAAGAGATAATGACAGGCAACGTCTCCTCATCTCCCAAAAATACGTACTTTAAATGATCTGGCAACGGTTTAAGCTCAAGAACAGGGGCCTGAATCACAGAAGGTAACAAAGTATTAGTTGAAACGGAAATTGGAATTGGGTTAGAGGGCTTACCACGATGTTGTGGCAATGATTCAAAGGCTGCCACAATCTCGGCCTGTGCTACATTGGGTACGGCCAGATTGGGTTTCAACCCAATTCCTTGTGCAATTGTTATTTCAAGGGGATCGTCTTCCAACAAGTCAAGAAATTCCTGTGCCAATGCATCAAATGCATCAATAGAAAAACAAGAATGATCATCTTTAGGAAATTTAATAGCTTCAGAAATGTTAAAATTAATAATCTCCCCATCAAATTCCATTGTTAAAGTCCCCTTGAACACATCGATCTTGGTGCGTGCTGTTTTCATGAAGGGCCTCCCAAGTAGGATCGGCAATGGAGTGACATTGGGTGAATCCTCCATCTCTAACACATAGAAATCTGCTGGGAATATCAAGTTATCCACCTGCACCAAGACATTTTCCAAAACACCTTTCGAATATGCCTTAGAACGATCGGCTAATTGAATTATAACACCATCGTTTTTAAGCTCGCCTAAGTTCATAGATGCATAAATTGAATAAGGCATGACATTAATTGAAGCTCTTAAGTCTAACATAGCATGTTCAAACTTAGTTTTGCCAATAACACAAGGAATTGTAAAACTACCCCGATCTTTGCATTTAGGGGGTAATTTCCTTTGCAAAACAGTGGATACATTCTCACTTACTTGGACAACCTCTTTGTTCGAAATTCTTCTCCTTGTGGTACAAAGTTCTTTAAAAAACTTAGCATACCTTGGAACTTGCTTAATTGCATCAAGAATAGGTATATTGACTTACACTTTCCGAAACGTCTATAGAATGTCTTTCTCGTTCTCTTCCTTCTTTGATTGCTTAAACCTGCTAGGAAAGGGTGCATTTAATGGAATAGAACTAGAACATTTTGAATTAGGACTTACCTTGGCTAAATTTGATGGTTTAGGGGTGGAAGATGGCTGCGGCAAGGGTTGCTCCACCCTTGCCGTGGGTGTAGCTTGTGTTTCCTCTTCAAACAGCAACCTTTCATCCTCTTTTTGACTTGATTTGGATGCTTGGGGGTCGGTTCCAACTTGCTTCCCACTCCTTAATATAATTGTTTTGGCAGTTTCGAATCCTCCATTCGGGTTTGCAATGGTTGAACTAGGGAGTCTACCTTGGTCTCGAAACTGTCATACAAACTCTGCAATCTGCCCAATTTGCTTCTCCAAGTGATCCACCCTTTTGTCTTGGTTTTGCATTGCTTTGGTTTGATTATCTTGCCCCTGAGACAAAGTGGTGAGTAATTTAAGAATTGTATCATTCTCTAAGGACATACCTGAGCTTGTTTGGGCAGGTTGTGTTTGGTATTGATTTGGTATGAATGGCTTTTGAAACACCCCAGGTGGTGTTTGCCGAAATCCCCTTTGTTGGGCATGTTGTTGTGCTTCTCTCCATTTGAAATTTGGACGATCTCTCCAACCCGGATTGTATGTGTTGGAGTATGGATCATTGCGTGGCTGATTTTGGCTCCCAAAACCCACGACATTTGTAGATTCCCACCCTCCATTCTCAATCAATTGAAAGCATTGGTCATTAAGATGTCCTTGCATAGAACACACACCACAAACACTTGGTCCTTGTAGCTTCATCCCTTCGTCCATCTGAGACACAATGGAAGTGAGGTTAGTTAATTGTGATTGAATGTCGGACATAGAACTTACCTCATTAACTTGCTACTGTGGAAGGTCTCTTTGTCCAAGGCCTTCGTATTGTTGTGCATTCAATGCTCGATTGGCAATTAGGGTCTTTGCGGCAATTGGTGTTTTGTCAACCAATGCACCTCCCGCCAAAGCATCAAGCATTTGTCGCTCAATTGGAAGAAGTCCTTCGTAAAAGTATTAAAGTAGAAGTTCTTCTTTCATTTGATGTTGAGGGCACGAGGCGACAAGAGGCTTTTGAAACACCCAAGGTGGTGTTTGCCGAAATCCCCCTTATTGGGAATGTTGTTGTGGTTCTCTCCATTTGAAATTTGGATGATTTCTCCAACCCGGATTGTATGTGTTGGAGTATGGATCGTTACGTGGCTAATTTTGGCTCCCAAAACCCACGACATTTGCAGATTCCCACCCTCCATTCTCAATCAATTGAGGGCATTGGTCATTAAGATGTCCTTGCATAGAACACACACCACAAACATTTGGTCCTTGTAGCTTCATCCCTTCGGCCACCTGAGACACAATGGAAGTGAGGTTAGTTAATTGTGATTGAATGTCGGACGTAGAACTTACCTCATTAATTTGATGTCGTGGAAGGTCTCTTTGTCTAATGCCTTCGTATTGTTGTGTATTCAATGCTCGATTGGCAATTAGGGTCTTTGCGGCAATTGGTGTTTTGTCAACCAATGCATCTCTCGCCAAAGCATCAAGCATTTGTCGCTCAATTGGAAGAAGTCCTTCATAAAAGTATTGAAGTAGAAGTTCTATGTTGATGGCACGAGGCGACAAGAGCCTTAAAACGCTCATAGTATGCGGGAAAGGATTCTCTTTGGCTTTGTTGAATGCCACTAATCTTCTTCCTCAAGAGAATGACTCTCGAAGTGGGGAAGAACTTTTCTAAAAACGCCATATTCATGCTTTCCTAAGACGTGACCGTTCCGGGTGCCAATTCATATAGCCAATCCTTAGCCTTTTCCAAAAGAGAGAATGGAAAGGCTTTCATCTTTAAAATGTTCCCATCGACATTAATGGGTGTCATGCTCGAACCAACCACCTCGAACTCCTTAAGATGCTTGTTTGGATCTTCCATAGACAGCCCATGGTATTTAGGAATGTGATGCAACAAGCTTGACTTCAATTCAAACTCATCGGTCTTACCTTGGGCAGCCCTGGGGTATTGAATGCAAAGGGGTGTGGCATTGGCTAACCCCGAGGCCGAGAGCTCCTTTATTGTACGGTTGTCCACTGCCATCACTTCTTCTTCTTCTTCTTCTTCTTCTTCTTCTTCAAATTCAGATTCGGCCTCTGAACTTGAACTAGGTTCGCTAGGATCTGGATGCCTCCTCTTTCTTCTTCTCAAATCTCGTTCAAAATCATCGTTAAAGTCCAAGATATGTTCACGAACCAGTTGAGAACTCCGAGTCATAAACTAGTACCTAAACAAAGAAAACAAAACAAAATCAGAAACTAGAAAAACACACAGCAAACACAAGGGATTAGCAAGTTTGCTAATCCCCGGCAACGGCGCCAAAATTTGATGTGAAAATTATGTTGACACACAAATTAAACTCTATTGATGACAATTGTAGTATTAAGCAAGTAGGGATCGTTCTAAATCAGAGATTAACTAGGGATGCTAATCAGCACAAATAAGACTCAAAAACACTAAACTAGATTCTATAGACTCAAAACTAACTCAAAACACTCAAAACAACAAGAAACAATCCACAAAGACTCAATTCTAGACATAACAAGTGATTTGGATGAAAATAGAACTTAAAAGACTCAAACAACTAAAAGAAAACAGATTTTGACTCTAAAAACAAGACTTAATGAATGGGGATTTTGTTTTGACGAAATTGAAAGTTAAAAAAGAAACTTTAAAAACAAACTTAACAAAAATGATTTTGGATGAAAAAGAATGGTGAAAAGCTAGTTAGAGGGATCCTTCTCCACACATGATATATGCATATGAATCGATTTCCAATTATTCTTTCGACCAACCATGGATGACAATGTCCCAAATTAATTGTATTGAACTAATTAATTCTCAGATTTCCCTAGATTCATTGAATTGAATGGATAACGCATCACAACCAAGTTATTCTTTATCAAGTTCCCTAACTATGGAATACGCATGATAGAAACACTCAACAAAGATCATTAAGTTCAATGGAAACTATAAACATTGACGAGGCATTCATAACTATGAAAAGCATGTTACTCAAGCCTAGGATTTACTTAACACAATCGTGACTAACGACTTTTACTACTCATGAATATAAGTTCATAACGATTAGGTGAAATTCCCTTATACTTTAGCATCAAATTCATGCATGCAAACTAAGTATGCATCCTCAATTAACACACAAGAACACATTCTTAATAAAACAGATAAGTAAACCACATCCACGATTCATGAAACAATAATTGGATGAAATCAATTCATATAAAACATATAATCATGGCTTCGAATTCACCTCTAACTATAAAGAAATTAGTTCCTTATGTTCGCAAATAAACAAAGATAACTTGAATTAAACATTGAAACAAAAGATGGAAAACACCTAGAAATGCTCCAACACTCCCAAAGGCTTGGGCATAGGCATGGTACCAAGTAGCTCTTCCTTTCTCCTTCCTTGCAATCTGCAGCACAATGAGGGTGAATGTGTTTGAGGGATGTATGAATGTAGAATTGTATGGTAGAGAGTGGTGAATGATTTGTGCGGCAAGGGTTGGTATTTATAGGCTGGAATTCATGTCAAAATCCCTAAGGATTTGGATAGGTTTTTGAAATTAAAATGGGATAAGGATTGTGAAACCAAAACCCAAGTGGAATGGGTTAAATCAATCAGAAAACCAAAAGGGATTAGGTCAATAAGGTGCGGCACTAATTCCTACAAGGAAAGGGATACATTTGGCCTAAATCAAGAGGGAAAATGATTGAGATTTTAGGTTCTAGAGCTTCTAGAAAAGGGGAAAAAGGCCAGATTTTTAGATGCTTCTAAAAAAGATGTTTTAGCACCAATTTAGGGGTTAAGGGTTCTAGAATCTGAAATATATAGTTTAAATACATAATTATCCCTTAGAAATAGCTAGAATCAAGGCACAAATTGATTTGGATAAGATAGGATAAGATAAGGTTAGGTTAGGCAAGGATAAGATAAGGTTGGATAAGGTTTTGGATAATGTTCCTTCTTTTGAGCTGATTTCTTATCTTCCTTGACTTGGATTTATTTCTTCACTCTTTTCAGCACATTCCTAGCCTCTTGAATTTCAAATTCGTCCATCTATCTTGCTCCATTCATAAGCTATCCATTTGGTGCCCAAAACTGCCTCAAAATGCTCCAAATTGCACTTTCTTTCCAACTTTGTCATATGGACCTATAAACACACAAAAATAGCTTAAAACACAATAATAAACATAAACAAACTATGAAAATGCAAGAAAACAAGCTAACTAAGTCACATAAATATGCTCCTATCACTTCTGCAAATAAGGACTAGCACCTACTTGTCTAAAAGTTCATCATAACCGGATTTGGAAAGATTGCTGACAGAGTGTGGTGTTGCCATCAGGTGAATTTCATAATTTCCGTAGTTAATGTGTAAGTGTATTGGAATGCAAAAAAAAAATATTAAAGGGTGAAACGGCTGACCTATTAGATTAACGAGTTGAGTTCGGATGACCCGTTAGCTTAACGGATCGGATTGAACCCGACCCGTTTACAGGTCTAGCTACTGCACACACACACACACACACACATATATATATATATGCTACATGATTGATATTTGATTAGTTCTAACAATCTAGATGAGAGTTCAAGCATAGTTATTTGGATTTCAATTTCAGGCTGAATTTACTAGTCTAGATTATCTTTCTCGTCTTTTTCTAGTTCTGGTTTTAATCATGTTTTTTTTTTATGGATTGCTCCCTTTCTAATGTTGGCACTTCTTTGTACTTGCGTCTAGGCGCCTTTTGCTTTTTGATGAAATGAATCTTGACAAAAAAAATAAAGGGAACTTTAATGAAAAGGGCTTGGGCCAACAAATATTTAACCAAAAACCATTCCAAAATGTTATTTAACCAAAAAGACTCAAAGTTTAATAAAAAAAATCATCCAAAACTATTGTCCACAAGTCAAATTTACAAGCCCAACCCACTACAAATCTACACTTCCGTTAATACCCCTAAATGATTTGATATTGTCTTGACTCTTCACCAACCTTAACCCAGCACGAAGCCGCCATAATATCTTTCTGTCTTCCTATCAAATCGAATTCCCCGATTTCAAAAACAACCAAATCAAAGTTCAAATCAAAGTTGAAAAAAGAAACATTTATCGGAACAAAGTCATCGAAACAAGTTCAAAGAAGTTTAATGGCAGAAACTAGCGAAAAAGTGTCTGGAAAAAAAAAACCCAAAACATAAAACTATTTCTGGATAACCAAAACATAACACTGTTTCTGGAAAAAAAAATCAGATACAATGTTTGTTTTGTTTATGCACAAACAAACACTGTATCTGAAAAGAAAAGAACCAAAATCCAAAAATAGTGACTTAAATTCTAAAAACAATGACTTAAATTTCAAAAACAGTGACTTAAATTCCAGAAACAGTGACTTAGTTTCAGAAACAATCTATGTTTTAACATTTGACTGTTTCTTTTCTTTCGTGCATCAGTTGATTATATTTAAGAAACATGGTACTTATTTTGCTTTGAATCCAAATACAATGAATTTCACTATTTCTTTTCTAGCTTACATTTAAGAAACAGTGTGTCTATTTCATTTGAATCCATAAACATTGACTTAGATTTCAGAAACAGTAACTTAGATTCTAGAAACAGTGACTTAGATTTCAGAAACAATGTTACTTAAAATCCAGAAACAATTTATTTTTACAGTTCAGAAACAGTGACCTGTCGTTTTTACTGAATAGCATGCAGATCTCAAATTTATTTTCTAGAGAAACAAACGATGAACTCTACTGACAATGAAAAATTGAAAAACAGTACCTCGAATACATTATGAATGATAACGACGATCACATTTCAACGAAATAATACAAAATATAAATTAAATAGTATGATGATCTATATTTTTGTTTCAAAGAAAAATGAGAAGGACTGCAAAACAACGATGAACTCCATTAACGACGAAAATTTGGAACTCATCCTAAAAAAGTTAGGGGTAAAATCGACAAATCATAATTTATTATAGTTGGGTCATTTTTAGTTAGACTACTTTAATATGGGCTTTGAACTAATCATTAAACAAAACTTATAACATGGTTTTTTATTATAACTAAAATTTTTCAAGCACTTTTCATTAGTTTTCCTAAAAATGAAACTTACTTTATGTGGAAATATGAAAAAAAAGAGGCAAAAGGAAGAAAACAATGAAAAACAAAATATGGTAAAATGAAATAAAATGTAAGTAGTTTGTTACTCAATTGATTAAGAGCATTCACCCAAGCAACCAAAGTCTATGTTCGAAATCTCTCTCATAATTTAATATAAATTATCCTTTTATTTGTCAACAAAAACAAAATAGAAAATGGCACAAGTAGCCCCCCATACTCAAAGAGTGACAAATGCGCACATCCCTAATAATGAAAGGGTATTTCAGAAATTTTGCTATATGTTTTGTTATTGTTTGGATCAAAACTTGAAACTTTGGGCTCAAGAAAGGAGCTAGCCCAAAAGGAGGCCCGAAGGGAAAGACAGCCGAAGCCCCAGTCAAAGCCCAGAAGGCAGAAAAGGCCTTTTCTGACTTGATACAGCTCATGAAGACCACTTGCTTACCTACCCAAAGGCCAAGTGGTATAGACTGACCAGCTACACAACCCATAAAAGTACTTTATGATGGCAGTACATGTAAAAAAGCTGATGAGTCATCACCCTTCAAACCGCATTCGGGCAAGGTTGCTGCTACAGGAGACCAAGCCGAGTTGTCTATATAAGAAGAAAGAGAAACCAGGAATAAAGACACTCAAACAAACAAACAAAAGCACAAACTCTGCCCAAAGCCAGATTTTCCTTCAAAATGAAGCTGTAGTCAGCCCAAGCATTCATCCCTCGCGGGATAAACCTTTACTCGAACCCTTGTAATAGCTCTGCTACCTTGTTCAACCTTGCTGTAGTATCGATTCATCTTTTGTAAATCTCTCTCCCTCTCTGAAGCTTTCATACCCTTGATAAACCACAAAGATAGGAACCTGCAAGACGACCAAGCTTGCCCGAAGAGTCTTGCCCGAAGAGTCTTGCCCGACGAGACTTGCCCGACAAAGCCCGATAGTGAAGCAGAAGCCCGACAGCAGCCCTCAACCGGCGCCAACCTCCCGGGGAGCTGTGTGCTCGTCGGCCAGGAAACATCCCCGACGGAAATTCCTGATGCGAACATAGTTTTGGCACGCCCAGTGGGACTCCCTATTTGATCAGAAGATATATGTCAAAATGCCAGAAGATTTGCAAACTACGTTACTACAAATGTTACAAAGATTGGAGAAAGCTTCCACAGGCTCTAGAAAAGAAACCAACCTGGTTCATCCCGAGGGAAAGAGACTTAAAACTAGCCCGCCTGAAGAGTTGGTGGTAGACAAACATGTGGTTCCCTTTTCAGAAGCCCCCGTAAATATGATCAATGTGGCATGGGTTGAAAAGGGAAAAGAAAGAATCACAAGGGAACCTGAGGAAGAAAGATTGACTGAAAAACCTACTGGAGGGGTGATTAAATCGCCCGAATATCCAAAAGCAGCCATAATCAAGGGGATGGTTATGTGTAGTAAGTGCCAATGCGAGTGTGAGCTCGAAATTCCCCCGGCTGGAGTCCTCATTGATCATGAACTGATCAGGAGGAAGGAAGAGGATGAAAGGAGGAAAGCCCATGAAAAGATCAAGCAGGCTACGAAAAAAGACACTTCCCGAAGCGTTTTTCAACGATTAGGAGGTGATTCCCAACCCAAAGCTTTGTCAGAAGTATTTTGAAACCATGAGGCTTCTGAAGAGGCAGAAGATATGGAGGCCAAAATACGGAGGGTATAGATCATCTTCAATATGGCCAGATGGGAAGGGAAATCGAAAGGATGGATGGGATAACAAATCATGTCATAAAAGAAAAACCTGCCCACCTCGGGCGAAAATGGTATGTAGTCGGAAAGAACGGACAACCTACCAAACAAATGGGAGCCTCCATGGTCAGGAGAGTTCAAAGGCAGCACAAAGCCTACATGAACTCCCTGAAGACCCCTGCAACATCCGAAGCCTCCAAAAATAAAAAATTGGAGAAAACATCATCTGGGGGAAATAGTCAGCTCCACTGGAGAAGTAAAAAAGAGGTGGAAAAGGCCAATAGCAAGACAGAAGGCGAGGGGAATCACGGGCCGTAGAGCCAGCACCCTGGGAAGTATCGGATCTTGAGGAGAGCTCAAGAAGATCTGGTCATGGTGCCAACCTCCGGGTGGAAGCCAGAGCCTATTTTCGTTGGAGCTGTTTCATCTGAAAGGAGACCACCTTCTCTGTCCTTGGTGGATCCTTTTGGTGAAGTTCCAAGGCAAAGGCTGTATACAGGCATGAATCAATAGGAAGGGGCACCAGAACCACTACTTCCAGCCGATGCAATGGCCTGGTTGGACGAATTCATGGACCAGGTTGGAGGCAATAAAGAAGATCTGCCCGAGCCTAGTAATTTTCATAACAACATGGCGTATATATTATCCGCCATGTTTGGTGCCAGACCTGATCAGCCCGCTACTATGGAAGATGATTACTTGACAACTGAGCCAATGATGGCACATGTCAATGTGGAGGTAGTCGAAGAGGGAGAAGCGGGTAAGGCTGAATCCACTGAAGCGTCCAAAGATAGCCCTTTCAGGATTTACACAGACAAAATGGTGTTTAGCCGCCCGAACCGCTCGTTGGCCAATCATCTGAAGCCCATATATGTTGCTGCTCATTTGGAATGTGTGCCCTTCAAAAGAATTCTAATTGATGAGGGAGCAGCTGTTAATGTGTTACCAGCCAAGCAAATGAGGAAAATGGGAAGAGGCACGGATGATCTTATTCCCACAGACCTCACGGTCTCTAGCTTCTCAGGCGCTATCACAAAACTCATGGGATATTGCCTTTAGAAGTGGATTTGGGATCTAAACAGATTATGCTGGCATTCTTTGTGGTGGACTGCACTTCCACTTATGGGGCCTTACTCGGAAGAGATTGGATCCATCAAAGCCTGGCCATACCCTCCACTCTTCATCAACAAGTGGTTGTTTACCATGAAGCGGGCATAGAAGGACCAGGTTTTTGGGAGATGGTAGAGGCCGAATCATGGCCATTTCTCCCCACAGCCAACGTTGTAGAAGCAAGTTTCTACAACCCCAACGTAGGAAACTTGAAGTGTTCAGGAGCTGACGAGAACGGTTGCCCTACCAAGGTGACGGCCCAAAAGCTTTTGGAACAAGGAATGTTCCTTACTAGAGAGGAGTGGGATAGACCTTGTATCCTCCCAAATCCCCTACACCATCAATGACTGAACAAAAGAAGAAAGATCAGGTAACGGCAGTCAGATCCCTGATTAAAAGACTGTTGGTATATGAGAAGGGAAGAAGACAAGAAAGGGAGCTCTTGGACAAAGAAGAGCAGAAATGGCAGGTGGGAACTTCAACCAGCCAACATGAAAGCAAGGAGGAATCTTGCAGAGAAGAATTGAAAAGGGCCATTCAAATGGCCGAGTGCATTTATGACCTAGATGGGCCAGATGACTTGCCCGAGAGCCTGGAGTTGGTCGAATTTCTGTGTGCAGAACCTGATAAGCCACCACCAGAAGTCCAGGATCCTCTGGAAACTATTGATCTAGGAACGGAGGAGGATCCGAGACCAATACAAATTAGTGGTTTATTGGGGGTTGATGATCGAGCGAAGATTATCTGTCTTTTGCAAGAGTTCAAAGACTGTTTTGCTTGGCATTATACTGAGATGCCAGGTTTAGATTCAGCCTTGGTAGAACATAGAATGCCCATCAAAGAGGGATACAAACCTGTTAAGCAAACACCACGAAGGATGTCAAAGGAGATAGAAGAAAAGGTCAAAGAAAAGATTGAAAGGCTAGTAAAAGCTGGCTTTATCAAACCAGCCAAGTATGTGGAGTGGTTAGCCAACATTGTACCCGTTTTAAAAGCTGTAACAAAAGTAGTACGATGTTGTGTGGATTACAGAAATATTAATGGCGCTACACCAAAAGATGAATATCCCATGCCCATGGCCGATTTATCCATAGATGCGGTAGCGAAACATAAAGTCCTATCTTTTATGGATGGGAATGCCGGGTATAATCAGATAAAGATGGCTCCAGAAGATATACACAAAACAGCTTTTAGGTGTCCCGGTCATGTGGGGGCATATGAATATCTGGTCATGCCATTCGGGCTCAAGAACACTGGTGCAACTTACCAGAGAGCAATGAATGCCATCTTTCACGATCTGATTGGCCAAAACATGGAAGTATACATCGATGACATAGTCGTGAAGTCCAAGACAGAAGAACAGCATCTGGAAGATCTCAGACAGACATTAGCAAGAATGAGGATCCACAAATTGAAGATGAATCCAAAGAAGTGTGCATTTGGAGTAAGAGCAGGCAACTTCTTGGGATTCCTGGTGCATCAAAGAGGTGTAGAAGTGGATAAGAACAAATCTCGGGCAATAATGGAGTCACCTTCACCCACCAACAAGGTGCAACTCCAGAGGTTACTAGGCAAAATTAACTTCTTGAGGAGATTCATTGCTAATTTAGCAGGCAAGATCCAGCCGCTGACTCCTTTACTAAGACTAAAAGATAAAGAGAGCTTCGAATGGGGACCACCGCACCAACAGGCCTTTGACAGCATCAAGGCCTATTTGACGTCTCCACCGGTGTTGGTGCCACCTCAAAGGGGAAAACCCTTGAAGTTGTATATTTCTGCCTCTGAAAAGTCAATCGGGAGTTCGCTAGCCCAAAATAATGAAGGCGGGAAGGAACAGGCAGTGTACTACCTCAGTAGAATTCTGACCGAGGTAGAGACAAGGTATTCCCCGGTAGAGAGATTATGCTTGACTTTATATTTCACTGCCAGTAAATTAAGGCATTACATGTTACCTTGTCATGTACACATCATCGCCAAGACAGATGTGATAAAGTACATGCTGTCAAAGCCAATGCTCACAGGAAGGATTGGGAAATGGATTCTAGCATTATCAGAATTCAGTTTTCAGTACGTACCCCAAAGGGCAGTAAAAGGCCAAGCAATTGCTGACTTCCTGGCCGAGCACCAAGAATCTCAAAGTGAGGTAATCAATATCCCAGGAAGCCTGGAGGTTACTAGCATTTGGATCCTGCCAAGAAAAGATATTTCGAGCAAAGAAGACTGGGTCCAGCAAGAGATAAGAAGAGTAGCTGGTCTCTGGATCACTCATTGGAAGTTGTATTTCGATGGATCCCACACTCAGAAGGCTTCAGGAGCGGGAATTGTAATTGTAAACACTCAGGGAGTTTATCATTATTATTCATTTCTCCTGGACTACCAAGGAAATACTAATAATCGGGCAGAGTATGAGGCCTTAATTATTGGTCTGGAAATCTTGATGGATCTGGGGGCAGTAGAGGTAGAAGTCTTTGGGGATTCAGAGTTGGTAATAAACCAGTTAAATGGGGAGTTCACGTGCAGACATATTACCATGGCAGGGTATTACTTGGCAGCTACGCAATTATTGAGTTTCTGGGATTCTGAGATATCGGTCAATCATATTCCCAGGGGATCCAACTTAGCGGCCAACGAGATGGCACAACTAGCCTCAGGAGTGCCAATACAGGAGAGAAGATATGGGGTAGATGTCGAGGTCCAAAAGAGATACCTTCCTTCCATCTTAGAAAGGGGATTCAGTCTAGATGTAATGGTGCTAGAAGCCGAGATAGAAGATTGGAGGTCACCTATCATTCATCATTTGAAGGATCCATCTTCGCCTACAAGCAAGAAGGATAGACAACAAGCAACTAAGTATGTCTTATGGGCGAAGAACTTGCTAAGAAAAACTCCAGATGGGTTACTGTTGAAATGCTTGGGTGATGTGAAAAATAAGTTAACACACAAAATTAAACCCTATTTTTATCAATTGTAGTAAAGTATGTAAGTAGGGATCGTTCTAGGCCGGGGATTAGGAGGGATTGCTAAATCACTTGGAAACTGACTTGAAAACGTAAAAACAAAGTTTAAAACACTAACTAGACTCAAAGAATGCAAAACTATACTTTAAAACACTAAAACAAGCCAAAAGACTCAAAACAGCCCCTAAACACTCAAAACTACCTTAAACACACAATCTGGGCAGTTTTGGGACTCTAACACAAACTTGGACGAATTTTGGTTTTCTAATGAACTAAAACACTTAAAAACATAATCTAAGACAAGTTCTAATTAATATGACTCAAAAAGATAAGATAGGGTTGATTTTGGACGAAAATAATTAAATTAAGACAAGAACAAAGTAGACAAATTCTTAGACAAATTTAAGTGAATCAAAATAGATTGTAAAATGAATTTGAATGAAACTTATGGATGGAAGGCTAGCTAGGAGGTTCTTCTCCACACATGTCACACTTGCATACAAAACGATTTCCAGTTGCTTTTCGATAAGCTATGAATACTCAACGCCCCAAATTAACCGTGAATTGCACTAATTAACCCTCAGTTTTTCCACAAGTTATTGGGTTGGATGATTGCATACGACAACCCAAAACATTCCCTACAAGTTCCCTACATGAATTGCATAATAGAGATACAAGCAAGAATCATTAAGTTCTATGAAAAACATAAGCATTGACGAGGCACTCGTTACTATGATTTGCATGAAACTTATGCCAAGAATTTACTTAACGTGATTGTGACTAGCAACCTTCACTACTTGTGAATATAAGTTCATAACGATTAGGTGAAACTCCCTTATATTCTAGCGTTAAATTCATGCATGGAAATTAAGCGTGCACTCTCAACCAACATACACAAATCATTTCTTATACGATCGGATAAGTAAATTGAATTCACAACTTATGAATCACAACTGGATGTAATCAAATCATATTGCAAGTATGAACATGGTTTCGAATCACCCCCTAACTAAGAGGGATTTAGTTCCTCATACTCACAAAGCAAAGATACATAAAATTAGACATTAAAATCAAAGGAAAGAAAACACCTAAAATGCTCCAACTTGGGTAGCAAGTGCATCCAAGAATTCTCCTTTGCTTGCTTGCGGCAGATTGCTTTGTGGACGAATTTTTGGGTAGTTTTATGATGTAGAATGGATGGGGAATGGTATGGAAAGGTTTAGGGTAAGTGTGGAGGAGTGTTTGAGGGTTGAAGGGTGGTGGAGAACTAGGCAAAGAGGGTGGAAGAAGGTGGAGTGGCTGTTATGTTTTCTAGGCACTAGAATGGTGTTTTTGGGGTGTTTTGCTACCTAGAAGTTGTATGGACGAATTTTCTGTGATGAATGGTGAATATGAGAGTGTGAACCCTTTGCCAAGGGGTGTAAACATGTATATATAGGCCCCAAAAACCTTAGAGAATCAGGTTAGGCTAGGGAGAATGCACGGCAAAGAGTGTATGTGGTGTGCAATGGTCCAAGGGTGAAAATGAAGTGATGATGCAAAGTGTGAAGGGTAAAATGGAGTGGTCTTGAAGCTAGGGAGCATGAATGATTGTGTACATTGCATAGAGATGGAAAGGGAGGTGAAAATGTGTCAATAAATGGGTCAAAGGTGCAGCAACATGTGGTACACAAGGCATGGGATTCCAAATGTGAATGATGGAGCATCAATTGGTGCATGTTATGGTTGTGAAAGTTGTATAAAATTTTGTGGGTGAAGGGAACAAGAGGTATCAAGCAATTAAGTGTAATAATTAAATGAATTGAAGCATGAAATCAGAAATTATGTAGGGGACAAGAGTGATCAAGCATGGCATGGGAATCCAAAGGGAATTCTATGTTGTTTTGCATGGCAATGAAGGCAAGTTGGAGTGACAAATTTTTGGGCTGAGTTCTTCATCTTTTGGACCATAATTCTTCACATTCTTGGCCTCTTTAGTTCTCAAATTCGTCCATCCACTTTGGCCCAAATATGTGACATGCATTCCAAGCTCTATTTTGCTCCAAAATGCTCCAAAATGCATCTTCTTGCCTACTTTGTCCATAAAATCTGAAAACACACGAAAATGACTTTAAACATTAAAATAACTAAGGAAACACGACATAAATGCACAAGAACAAGCCAACTAAGTCGCATAAATATGCTCCTATCAAATTCCCCCACACTTAGCTTTTGCTAGTCCTCGAGCAAAACAAAGAGATAAAACGAAACAAAGTAAATAAAACACAACCTAAACCTTCCAACATTTGCCTCAGGGATTTCCAATGCACATGACATGTTAAAAATCATTATCCCCACAGATTTGAGTCATCTTCACACTTAAGCACGTACTTAATCATAGTCACCACTTACTTGTTCACAATTAATCGATTAAAATAATGTTTTTGATGTAGTAACATGCCTTAGAGAAATCACTCAATTCCTTACAAGATATGCACTCAATTTTCACTCAGATTTTCTAACTACACACCCTATACTAGTTATATGTGAGAAGATTGATGTAGATATGAAAACGAACGCTCACATATATGTATCACAAAGAAAGCAATTTCTGGAGTTAATAAGCATGTTTAGATATGATCTCATGAATGGAATGCTACTACTTAGATGCGAGAACCAGTGACACCATATGCTCATATCAATTTCAAACTCCACATATTGAAACACATGACACTCAAGATGAAGTTAAGGGTTGTAACGGGGCTTGGGGTGGTGGCTAACAAATGAAGGATAAAGAGAACAATCGTTCTTAAAGCAATAGCAAGTGAAGTAATGAAATTGAAACTTAGAATTCACTTAGATTGCAGAAATCAGCTTTTAGACACGAAAGGAAAATTCAAGCAATATTTAGGGCCGAATTCTATGTTTTGGACTCTTTCTTCAACAAGCAGCACTTTAAAACTCTTTTTCGCATATTTTTCAACTCTTTTTTTTTTTTTCAACTCTTCTTTTCTTTTCAACAAGCATTATAACTCACACTTCTCCCACACTTGTTTTCTGCCATACATTAATCAAAAGAAATTCAATTTGAATCATGCTTTACTATGCTTCAAGAACAAGGGTATGGATGGTCCTAAACTAGGCTAGGTAAGGATAATGTGGTTTAACAAAGAATGTAGGCTATCAAGGCTCAATGGGGTTAACTTAAACATATAACGATATGGGATACATGGCAGTTTGGCTTTGGTGGTGGTAACTACACAACTTCATCTTGAATATGTGTTATGCAAATCAATATCATGCTTTGAATGAAATGGGCATGAGTTCTAGCATTTGGAACTAAATGATGAAACGCCTTCTAAGTAGTAACCAAGCAAAGAAAAATGAGATCATGCAACGACTTTAGAAAACAATAATGCACAGATTATCAACTCTCCAAATAACGTTTAGGCTCAAGTCTCACAAGGTTGTAGCGTTAGTTTGAGTTCTTTCCTTCAAGCATGTTACAAAAACTAATTTTTTCTTTTATGATTACATGTGATTTCATAAGTTATAACCACAACCACGCATAAATAAAGAGTAAATCAAACTTTCATCCATGTTTATAACTCTCTTTAACAGTCATGCAATTACAAACCGAATCCTCATCATTGTGTTGGAAGGTACCCTAAGACACAAATAAGCACACAAAAACAACTCTTTTTGGGATTTTCAAAAACAATTATTTCAAATTTTTATGAATTTTCGGATTTTTATGTCAAAACACACTGAAACACTCCAAAACAGCTTAGAAATACTTAAAACAACAAGGAACAACACTAGAAGTAATGGGTGATAAATTTCTACGAATTTCATGCAAAACAATGGTTACCCCCCCACACTTAAATCAAACATTGTCCTCAATGTTTCAAGCATATACTCACACCAAAAACAAGCAAATAACAAACGACAAATAAACATGACAAATATGGCAAAGTAAAAACCAGACAGAGTAGAGTTTAAGAACGCAAATCTGGTTTTGGAGATAGTTGATCTTGTTGACTTTCCACAGCTTTGATCTTGAACTGGTTTGGAATTCTGAGCGGGGAACATCAGAGTGCAGTCTGCATTCTTCTCTGCTTGTTTCTTCTGCACGGCGGGCAGGCACGAGGTAAAGGTGTTGGTCTGTTTCTTTCTTCAATCTTCCCAAGTGCCCACCTCTTGCTCTCTTTCTCCTTGTCCTTAGTTGAGGATGAATTAGCACGTTGTCTCCACATGCTTCGAGGTATCATCTTCACTTCCCTTATAAGTGAGAGACAAAGCGAAAGCATAAGATGATGAGTACTCGAGAGCAAGAGCTGGCTGGAGAAAGGACAGGGAGAAAGCATGATATGAGATACTCTTGCTCTCCACCCTTATGATATGAAATACTTGTGCTCTGGATGGGTTGTTTGCAGGGGTATCCCAGGGGATGAAAAATACAGAGTGACTCAAGAGGGTTTGTTAGAAAGCCATTTCAGAGAGGATGAAGGGTTAAGTGAGGCTGAAAGTTGGGTGAGACTGCTTCACTTTGAAGTTCAACATTTATAGAATTTTCTTAATGGCTGGGAAGGCATTGTTTCATTACTCGTGTCGGCAAGCCTGGGATAATTTAATAGTAATTTTCGACAGATTATGCGTGATTTACGCAACGCAGATGTGCAAATTGACAGATGCTGACACGTCTCGATAAAGCAGAGGCCTCTTTAATATTCGGAATTTACGCTTCGAGTTCTGAGCTTCGTTGAGGGCAGAGATTGCATGTGACAAGTGCTGACGAGGCTGAGAGAGACAGATGGTTGGAATCGGTGCTTCGACAGATTGCCCGTGATTTTCGCAAAGCTGAGTTACGTGTGATGGGTGCTGACGATGCTGAGACAGTTAACACTCTTCGATATCTGGAATTGGTGGTTTGTGAGCACGCCCAGCTTTTGAGAAAACTGGCGCCTCTTCGATCTCTGAATGGCTTCTTCGATTTCTGAGCTCACCTCTTCAATCTCTGAAATCCCATCGCGTGCTGATTTTTATAGAGGTATGCAGGACGTTCAAAGCACTCTTGAATTTCTGTCTGTAAAAACTCCCGTTTTGCACTTTTACTATCTTGATTTGTCCGATCTCCTCTTTCTTTAACACCTCTGAAAAATGTCTGGCCCTTCCGACCGTCGTTTTGACTTGAACCTTGGTGAAGAAGCAGCCCCTCTTTCTCCAGACAACATATGGCGTCCGTCCTTCATATCCCCTACTGGTCCTCTCACCGTTGAGGATTCGGTGATGAAAAATGACATGACCGCTGCGGTGGTGGCCCGGAACCTTGTCACCCCCAGAGATAACAAACTGCTCGTTAGACGATCTGATGAATTGGCGGTTAAGGAGTCTCTGGCTCTTAGCGTGCAGTGTGCGGGTTTTGTGTCCAACATGGCCCAACGCCTATTTGCTCGAACCCGTCACGTTGAATCGTTGGTGGCTGAAATACAGAGTCTCAAAGAGGAGATTAGAGGACTCAAGCATGAAAATAAACAATTGCACAAGCTTGCACACAATTATGCCACAAACATGAAGAGGAAAATTGACCAGCTGCAGGAAACTGATGGTCAGATTTTACTTGATCACCGGAGGTTTGTGGGTTTGTTCCAACAGCATCTGCCTTCGTCTTCTGGGGTGGCACCGCGTAGTGAAGCTCCAACTGATCAATCTCCGATACCTCCTCCTTCCGTGGCCCCACCGACTGCTGAGACTTCGCCGACTACTGCGACCTCTCCCAAGCAGCCTTTGTGAAGGCTTCCTCTTGTATTATGCTATGTTTCTTTATTTCCCAGTTTCCTGTTCATTTCCATGAAGTTTAATGTTAAAATCCTTTACATATTTGTTAATGTTTCAAAATAGAAAGTCATAACCAAAAATAATTAAACAAGTAATAAAATTGACAATCAAGCAGAATAAATGGGTTGCCTCCCTTAAAGCGCTTGCTTTAACGTCTTCCAGCCGGACGATGAACACCTTAATCAACCTTCATGGGAACCCACGGCATAGTGGGTTGTCTCCTCCACATCTTGTTCTACAAAGCTCTCGTACATTGCATCCTTGAACGGAAATGGATAGTGATGTTTGTTGATGGGTGCGTTGTGTTGCCTAAGGTTCACGTTCCTGTGCCCACCGTCGGAGATCTGCTTGGGTATCTGCACCAAAGAAGGGAACCACCTATCAACTTTAATGGGAATTGGATTTGGATTAGGTGGCTTACCTATGTGATGTGATGAAGTGGCAGCAATGTGAACATTTTTCCCCATGGTGCTTTCGGCCAATTTGAGCATTGTGAGGGCAATGGTTGTATGGTCCTTGTACTCTACTCCAATTCCCTCGTCTTGCATGGTTGTTGATGCATCCTTTGTGCTTGATGCTGAACGGTCCAGTCCTATCTTTTCAATTTTATCAATGGCACAACAAGAATGAACAACATTAGGAGTCTCAATGGATTCAGAAATTTTAAAACTAATCATGTCACCACCAAATGCCATAGTGACTAATCCTTTGGCCACATCAATCTTCGTTTGAGCCGTTTTCATGAATGGCCTTCCAAGGAGGATGGGCAATGAAGGGGCATGGTTTGATTCATCCATTTCGAGGACATAGAAATCTACCGGGAAGATTAAATGATCAACCTGCACTAAAACGTCTTCCAAAACTCCCTTTGGATAAGCGTTAGATCTATCGGCCAATTGTATGATTACACCATCATTTTTCAATGCTCCTAAGTTCATAGATGCATAAATGGAATATGGCATAACATTTATAGAAACACCTAAATCAAGCATGGCAGATTTGAAACGGGTATTACCAATGACACACGGAATTGTAAAACTCCCCGGATCTTTGCATTTGGGGGGTAGTTTATGTTGCAAGATGGCGGAGACATTCTCACTTACATGTACCACCTCTTTCTCCCGGACACGTTTCTTTGTTGTACAAAGCTTCTTTAAGCACTTGGCATACTTCGGGATTTGCTTTATGGCATCAAGGAGGGGAATGTTGACATGCACCTTTCTAAATGTCTCTAGAACATCTTTTTCCTCCTCTTCGTTCTTTGATTGCAAAAATCTGCTAGGAAAGGGGACATTCAAAGGAAAAACATTAGTCTGAATTGAATTTAACACATTCTTACCCTTATTGGACATATTTGAAGGTTTAGGGGCCATGGACACTTGCGGCATAGGTGTGTCCATCCTTGCCGTGGGTGGGCTTGATTCCTCATCTTCCATTTGCAACATTTCATCCTCTTTAGGACCTGTTTTTGATGAAGAACCTACCCCAACCTCCTTACCACTTCTTAGGGTGATTGCTTTGGCTGATTCAAACCCTCCCTTTGGATTTGGAATGGTAGAACTAGGGAGCCTTCCTTGGTCTCTAATATGCCCAACAACCTCGGCAATCTGTCCCATTTGTTTCTCTAGTTGGTCCACCCTTTTGTTTTGATTTTCCTGCCCATTAGTCAAAGTGGTTAGTAACTTAACAAGTGTATCATTATCCAAAGCATTACTTGAAGTATTTGGGGCAGATTGTGGTTGGAACTGAGGGGGTGCGTATGGTTTGTTGTAGAAGCCCGGGGGTTGTTGCCTAAAGCCTCCTTGTGGTTGGGCTTGTTGTGGCTCTCTCCATTTGAAGTTTGGATGGTCTCTCCACCCCGGATTATACGTGTTGGAATATGGATCATGTCTTGGCTGATTTTGGCTTTGAAACCCAATGGCATTAGCACTCTCCCATCCACCATTCTCAATGAGTTGAGGACACTTTTCGGATGTATGTCCTTGGATAGAACATACGCCACACACCATGGGTCCTTGAATCTTCATTCCCTCAGCCATCTGTGAAACAAGAGAAGTAAGATTAGCTAACTGAGATTGAATATTGGAAGTGGAACTTACCTCATGCACTTGTTGCCGTGGGGGTCCTCTTTGGCCTACACCCTCGTATTGTTGAGCGTTCAATGCTCGATTAGCAATCAAGATTTTTGCAGCCATGGGCGTTTTGTCTACCAATGCTCCACCCGCCGAGGCATCGAGCATTTGACGTTCTAGTGGTAGGAGCCCTTCGTAGAAGTATTGCAAAAGCAATTCCTCCTTCATCTGATGTTGTGGACAAGAAGCAACAAGTGATTTAAATTGTTCATAATATGTAGGAAAAGACTCACCTTCATCTTGTTGAATTCCACTTATTTTTTTACGAAGAAGAATGATGCGAGAAGTTGGGAAAAACTTCTTCAAAAACGCCCTCTTCATACTCTCCCAAGATGTAACTGTACCGGGAGCCAACTCGTATAACCAATCCTTGGCTTTGTCCATTAAAGAGAATGGAAAAGCCTTCATCTTTAAAATACTTCCGTCAACGGTAACCGGAGTCATACTTGAGCACACCACTTCAAATTCTTTCAAATGTTTGTTCGGATCCTCCATGGACAGCCCATGGAACTTTGGAATGTGGTGGAGCAAACTTGACTTTAACTCGAACTCTTCGGTTTTACCTTTAGCAGCCATGGGATATTGGATACACAATGGTGCGGCATTATCTAAACCCGAGGCGGCAAGCTCCTTGAGCGTACGGTTGTCCATGGCTATACCTTGCTCTTCTCCACCCACTTGTGTCGTGGGCTTCTCTTCAACCTCAACTTCTTGCTCTTCTAATTCAGGCTCAGGACTAGGAGGATTAGACTCTTGCAATTTCTTTTTCCTTCTCAAAGTCCTCTCAAAATGTAAACAAAGTGTTTTTTGTGTCAAAATTCGTAGGATTTTACCACCTAACATTTCAAAGGTTGTTTTTCATTGTTTTTAAGTGTTTTTAGAATGTTTTGATGTGTTTTTATGTGGCTTTACCAGAAAATCCGAAAATTCAAGAAAAAAAATAGAAAAAGTTTTGAAAAAACCCAAAAAGAGTTGTTTTAAAGTTGTTTTTGTGTGTTTGTGTCATAGAGTACCTTCCAACACAATGATGAGGATTTGGTTTTTAATTGCATGACCGTTAAAGAAAGTTATAAACATGGATGGACGTTTGATTTACTCTTTGGTTTATGCTTGGTCATCGTTGTTGTTTACGAATTCACATGTAATCACAAAGGAAAAGAAAAAAAAATTTAGTTTTTGTAACATGCTTGAAGGAATGAACTCAAACTAACGCTACAACCCTGTGAGACTTGAGCCTAAACATTCTTTGGAGAGTTAATAATCTGTGAATTTGTTGTTTTCTAAAGTCGTTGCATGATCTCATCATTCTTTGCTTGGTTGCTACTTAGAAGGCGTGTCATCATTATAGATCCAAATATTAGAACTCATACCCATTTCATTCAAAGCATAAAAATTGATTAGCATAACTAACAAGATGAAGTTGTTTAGTAGTTATCACCAGAGCCAAAAAGCCTTCAACCCATGTATTTGTTTTTGTAGGATCAGCCCCTTTGAGCCTTATTTAGCCTATTTTTGTTGTTAGCCACATTATCCTTACCTAGCCTAGATTAGGACTATCCATACCCTTGTTCTTAAAGGATAATAAAGCATGACTTAGAGGGAATTCCTTTTGATCAATGTTGTGCAGAAAACTAAGTGTGGGGGAAGGGAAAGTTTGTGTGCCAAAAGAAGTAAGGAGGGCACGGGTTAGACAAAGAAAAAACAAAAGAAAAAAAAAATCGTAGAAAAAGAAAGAAAAAAAGAAAAAAGTATGAAAAGGAGTTGAAAGAGCATAAAATGAGCTCTAAGTTGGTTGTTGAAGCAAGGGTCCAAAAAGTTGAATTTGACCCTAAGTGTTGCATGAGTCTTCCCCTTGTGTTTCAAAATTGATTTTTGCATGCAAAAGTGAATTCTAAGTGTCAATTTCATTACTTTGTTTATTATTCTTTAAGAATGTTTGTTTATCCTTACCTTTCTTTGTTAGCCAATACCTTAGCCCCGTTACAACCCTTTGCTTCTATCTTGATTGTTATGTGTTTCAATATGTGGAGTTTGGAATTGGTATGAGCATATGATATCCCTGGTTCTCGCATCTAAGTAGTAGCATTCCATTCATGAGATTATATCTAAATGCTTATTAACTCCCGAAAATGCTTTCTTTGTTATACATATATGTGAGCGTTCGTTTTCATATTTACATCAATCTTCTCACATATAACTAGTATAGGGTGTGGAGTTAGAAAATCTGTGTGAAAATTGAGTGCATATCTAGTAAGGACTTGAGCAATTTCTCTAAGGCATGTTACTACATTCAAAATCATGTTTTAAATGGTTATATGTGAACTAGTACGTGGTGACTATGATTAAGTATGTGCTTAAGTGTGAAGATGACTAAAATCTATGGGAATGATGATTTTTAATATGTCATGTACCATTGGAAATCCCTGAGGCGATTGTTGGAAGGTTTAGGTCATGTTTTGTTTCGTTGTTTTGCTCGAGGACTAGCAAAAGCTAAGTGTGGGGGAATTTGATAGGAGCATATTTATGCGCCTTACTTAGCTAGTTCTTATGCATTTATGTTGTGTTTTCTTAGTTAAAGTGGTCTTTTAAGTTCATGTGTTTTCAGGTTTTAGAGACAAAGTGAGCAAAAGGATGCAATTTGGAGCATTTTGGAGCAAAATTGGGCTAGAATGGAGTTCATGCACATGAAGCACAAGGGATGGACGAATTTGAAGGATTGATGAAGCTAGGAATGTGTTTTGAAGTTGAAGAATTGAAGATACAAAGATTCCTAATTGAAGTGGGAAAGTGCTTAATTGAAGATGAAATCCTAGTTGAAGATGGATTCCTAGTTGAAGTTGGATTCCTAGAAGATTGAAGTTTCCTACTCAAACAAGGTTTCCTACTTGAAGAAGGGAAGTTGAAGCCAAAGAATCAGCTCAAGTGAAGAAACCTTATCCAAAACATTATCCAAACCCTATCCTATCCAATCTTATCTTATCTTATCCTATCCTAATCCTATCCTAATTTAATTCCAGCTGCATGGGGGATTTATTTTCAGATAAGGACACATTAAAATTGGTTTCTAGAAGCCCTTATCCACTCCTACAAAGGTGCCACACCTTATCCCTTGTTTTTTCTAGAAATCAGCCACAAAACAACCTTTCTAGAAGGCCTTATCCTTTGTCCTACAAAAGTGACGCCCCAAACCTTTCTAGAACTTCTAGAAACCTGATTATTCCTTTCCCCCTTGGTTTCTAAAAGCCTTAGCCTTTTCCTTCAAGGATTGTGTGTTATTATCCTATACAAATTAGGCTTTTAAATCCTTTTCCTTTGCTACATAGGGGCTGCGAATTTCAGCCTATAAATACCATCCTTTGCTGCACCATTTAGTCACCATCCTCTACCATATTTTCACTACACCATTCACCCAAACATCCCTCATTGTGCCGTGAGTTTGCAAGGAAAAGAAGGAAGAACTCTTGGAGCCGTGCATGCCATTCAAGGAGCTTGGATTGTGGAGCGATTCTAGGTGTTTTCTATCTTTGTTAGAATGTTTAAATTTATTTATCTTTGTTTATTTGCGAACATGAGGAACTAATTTCTTTATAGTTAGAGGGGAATTCAAAGCCATGATCATATGCTTTATATGACTTGATTACCTCCAGTTATGATTTCATGAATCGTGAATGTGGTTTACTTATCTATTTGATTGATAACTTGTTCTTGTGTGTTAATTAAGGATGCATACTTAGTTCGCATGCATGAATTTGATGCTAGAGTATAAGGGAATTTCACCTAATCGTTATTAACTTATATTCCTAAGTAGTAAAAGTCGCTAGTCACGATTGTGTTAAGTAAATCCTTGGCAAAAGTAACATGCGTATCCCATAGTTATGAATGCTTCGTCAATGCTTATGATTTCCATTGAACTTAATGATCTTTGATATGTGTCTCTATCATGCGTATTCCATAGTTAGGGTCCTTGATAAGAATAATTTGGTTGTAATGCGTATCCCATTCAATTCAATGAATCTAGGGAAATCTGAGAATTAATTGGTCAATCTAGTTAATTTGGGGCATTGTCATTCATGGTTTATTGAAAGAGTAATTGGAAATCAAGTCGTATGCATATGTTTCATGTGTGGAGAAGGAACCTTCTAACTAGCCTTTCACCATCTTAATTTTCATCAAAACGTTTTTGTCAAAGTTTGTTTTCAAAGTTTCTGTTTTCAAAGTTAAATTCGTCCAAAATCAATCCCCCTTTACTTAGTTGAGTCATAGTAGTTAGAAATCACTTTAGTTTGTGTTTTTAAGTGTCTTAGGTCAAGTTAAAACCAATTTTCGTCCAAGTTTGTGTCTAGTGTTCAAAACTGCCCAGATTGTGGTTTTAAGGCAGTTTTGAGTGTTTTTGGGCTGTTTTGAGTCTTTTGGTTTGTTTTGGTGTTTTAAAGTTTAGTTTTGCATTCTTTGAGTCTAGTTTAGTGTTTTAAACTTGTTTTTACGTATTTGAGTCAGTTTTCAAGTGATTTTGCAATCCCTCCTAATCCCCAGTTTAGAACGATCCCTACTTACATACTTTGCTACAATTGATAAAAAGAGGGTTAATTTGAGTGTCAACATAATTTTCACATCAATATGAGAGTGTGAACCCTTTGCCAAGGGGTGTAAACATGTATATATAGGCCCCAAAAACCTTAGAGAATCAGGTTAGGCTAGGGAGAATGCATGGCAAAGAGTGTATGTGGTGTGCAATGGTCCAAGGGTGAAAATGAAGTGATGATGCAAAGTGTGAAGGGTAAAATGGAGTGGTCTTGAAGCTAGGGAGCATGAATGATTGTGTACATTGCATAGAGATGGAAAGGGAGGTGAAAATGTGTCAATAAATGGGTCAAAGGTGCAGCAACATGTGGTACACAAGGCATGGGATTCCAAATGTGAATGATGGAGCATCAATTGGTGCATGTTATGGTTGTGAAAGTTGTATAAAATTTTGTGGGTGAAGGGAACAAGAGGTATCAAGCAATTAAGTGTAATAATTAAATGAATTGAAGCATGAAATCAGAAATTATGTAGGGGACAAGAGTGATCAAGCATGGCATGGGAATCAAAAGGGAATTCTATGTTGTTTTGCATGGCAATGAAGGCAAGTTGGAGTGACAAATTTTTGGGCTGAGTTCTTCATCTTTTGGACCATAATTCTTCACATTCTTGGCCTCTTTAGTTCTCAAATTCGTCCATCCACTTTGGCCCAAATATGTGACATGCATTCCAAGCTCCATTTTGCTCCAAAATGCTCCAAAATGCATCTTCTTGCCTACTTTGTCCATAAAATCTGAAAACACACGAAAATGACTTTAAACATTAAAATAACTAAGGAAACACGACATAAATGCACAAGAACAAGCCAACTAAGTCGCATAAATATGCTCCTATCATTGGGCCAAGAAGAATCCATGAGGGTAATGGCCGAAGTACATGAAGGAGTATGTGGAGTACATCATGCTGGAACGAAGATGAGATGGTTGCTTAGGAGGTATGGTTATTTCTAGCCCGACATGGAGAAAGATTGTAAGTCTTATGCCCGAGGTTGTGAAGAATGTCAAAGGCACGGACCTCTCCAGCATGTGCCCTCGGTACCTTTAAATCCAGTGGTCAAGCCTTGGCCCTTCAGAGGATGGGCGATGGACTTCATCGGGCAAATCTATCCAGCTTCTAGTAAAGGGCATACTTTCATAATTGTAGCAACGGATTACTTCACCAAGTGGGTGGAAGGATCAGCAGTAAAATCCATAACTTCAGCCACAGTCAAGAATTTTATCGAGACCAAGATTCTGCACAGATTTGGGGTGCCCAAAACTATAGTGACGGATCGTGGACCATCTTTTATTTCAAAAGAAGTTGAGGAGTTTGCAAGTAAGTACAAAATAAAGATGATCCAGTCCAGTCTGTACTACCCTCAATCAAATGGCCAGGCAGAGGCCAACAACAAGATCCTGGTCAACATTATCATGAGGATGGTGATTGATAGTCCAGAAAAATGGCATGAAAGTCTGGGGAACACTTTGTGGGCATACAGAACTTCTAAAAGAGCAGGAACAGGGACAACTCCTTATGCTTTAACTTTCGGGCAAGATGCAGTGCTCCCCGTGGAAATCAATGTAAGTTCTGTAAGAATTCAAAATCAATTTGGATTGCATAGTGAAGAGTATATCGAAGCCATGTGTCAAGGAATTGAAGACTTGGATGCCGCCCGAATTGAAGATTTGAACCAGATTCAAGAAGGAAAGCAAGCCGTTGCCCGAGCTTATAACAAAAAGGTGAAGATGAAATCTTTCAAGGAAGGGGATTTAGTATGGAAGACAGTCCTCCCTCTAGGAGCTCAACTCAGGGGCTTTGGAAAATGGAGCCTGACATGGGAAGGTCCTTTCATTATTAGTCGCGTTTTGGATAGAGGGGGATACTACTTGGTGGATCTTGAGGGAAACAGGCATAAACATCCCATTAATGTTAAATTCTTAAAGAAATATTGTCCTACGTTGTGGGATGTCAGAGATTGTTATATTGAAGAGGATGCAGGGTAAAGAAAGCTTCGGGATATCAATGTGCAGTGTATGTTTATCAATAATTCAAGAAGATGGAAAGACAAGAGTTGCTGAGATAATGTATATTTCATTTCGACAAATTGATGAAATTTACAAAAGATTCAAAGCCGACGTATTACAATCAAATCTCTTGCTGGATGCAATGGTATCTTCAGCTGATCTTCAGATGTCTTCATGGATGGAACCCAATCAGGTGATCGGGTTGTGCGGCCAACATGAGCCTGGTAGAGGATCCTCAGACAGGACCATCACCATAGGTGATGGTCAAGCCCGACTTATCATCGCAATAAGCAGGAAGACAAGCCTTCGAGAGGAAACAGCCTGACCAGGGGTGTTAAAGATAGCGGGGTGTTCGACCAAGGGTGTTGGAGATAACAATCCTTTGATGAAAGCCCTTTTTTTCTCACGAAAATGGAGTTTTAGGAAACCCCACTCAAAGCCGGAGAAACCCATTTCTCAGTTTCTGAACGCTCGAGGAAGATGGAAGAGAAGGCTGAAGAGGATTTGATGGCTTGACAGAAGAAATTCCGAGCCAGAATTTATAGAGCCCCAGAGGGTAGTTCAAAGGTCGCGAGGAGAACAAGGGGCACAAGGTTGCCTCATCCTGTCTAGAAAACACGAAGTTCCAAAAGATTGAGATACACGCATGCGGATATTCAATCAATGATGGCGCCTGGGATTCCAACCTTAACATTAATTGAAGGGGGCACTGTTTGGATCAAAACTTGAAACTTTAGGCTCAAGAAAGGAGCTAGCCCAAAAGGAGGCCCGAAGGGAAAGACAGCCGAAGCCCCAGTCAAAGCCCAGAAGGCAGAAAAGGCCTTTTCTGACTTGATACAGCTCATGAAGACCACTTGCTTACCTACCCAAAGGCCAAGTGGTATAGACTGACCAGCTACACATCCCATAAAAGTACTTTATGATGGCAGTACATGTAAAAAAGCTGATGAGTCATCACCCTTCAAACCGCATTCGGGCAAGGTTGCTGCTATAGGAGACCAAGCCGAGTTGTCTATATAAGAAGAAAGAGAAACCAGGAATAAAGACACTCAAACAAACAAACAAACAAATGCAAGCACAAACTCTGCTCAAACCAGATTTGCCAAAAGCCTTCTTTTATCTAGTTTATTAGCTCTGCTGCTCACTTGCAGTATCGATCTCATTTGTAGCTTTTATGTACTCATTTCCAGTCATATAAATTACAAGCAATCTGCAATTTTAGTCACTTTCCTCTGTCATTTATATTTCCAAGAAACCTTGTCATTTACATATTGTTCTATCTCTCCATATAAGTAAAGTCCTTATTTTTAAGGCAAACAAAGAACCTTAATTTGAGCAACTCCCACTCAAATGGCACAATCTCTTGATTTGAAGTCAAAAGGCGCAACCTCAATCATTCAAATCCCGTCTACTAGCGGCATCTAGTAGTTGCACGCCCGCACCCACCAATCTCGTATGTGAAGTAAATCCCCGGCTTGCCCGCAAGGCGCCATGGCGGATTTAGGGAGCGAATAGTTATTATATTATGTTTCATTTAGATATGCTTTTTAAATGATTGAAAGTACTTTTAGATAAAATGTTTTTTGGTTCCAAAAGTAAAGTATTTTATGCAAGAAGTACCAGTTATGTGCTTCTTCAGAAAGTACTTTCTATAATTTTCCAGAATTTACTTACATTTTTATTAAAAATTAGTTCAAAAAATATTACAATAAAAAACGCTTTTAACCAAGCTGTTAGACATCCACAGCACTCAGTCAGAAGTTTGTCTAAATTAATTCCTCGAAACTAATACCAATTGGTGAGGCGATGTTTCAATTCTTCTCAAAGCAAAAGCAATCCCAAATACTTGCTCTAATGCTAGTAGTTGCAGTCCCTCTGTATTTCTCCTTCAATTTTACACAACCCAGACCGAAAGCAATCACTTCATCCGGGTCTGAAGAAGAAACTCCCATGGCCGCCAACGAATTTGGTGTAAAAGTTGAAAAAAATCCCACTCAATCCAAACTGACTGAGCTTGGAGTCGCAACTTGGCCCAAGTATGTAACTCTTCATCTCCCATTCTCTTATTATATGCTGATTGAATGAGAAAATTGGGTGATGGTTTTGTTTTGTTTGGCTAGTGAGAAAATTGGGTTTTGTTTTTGGGGATGGATTATAGAAAATCAGACCATTTCAGTCACTTGGTAGGAAATTTTGTTTGTGTTTGTATATGATGATCTGTGATTTTACATGAAAGATTTCAACTTTGATGTTTTGGTTTTACTTCCCCTTGCTTGTTGGTAAACCCCTGAAATTTTTCTTACCCAACGTGGTCAATACTGTTCTGGATAGAACAATTGTAATACCAGGGGTCATAAGGAGGCTATGAACATGATGGATAGCTTGGAAAAAGAAAGGAAAACAAAATCTATGCTACATTTGAGACCACCCGTCAAATTATTCGATTTGATCTGGAGTGTGGAGACTAGGAGTGAAAGACATTACAATTGAGCATTGACCTTATTGAACATCCACTTCTCACTGGCCATGTGATCTTGGTAGTGCTTCAGCTTTGTGTTATTTGCTTACAAGAAGCATGATATATCACATACCAGAAATATATCGTTCTTTCCTTAAAGTTGTCAACTATCGGGCTCCCCTGCCCTCTTGTCATTTAGTTGACGGCTGGTTGGAGTGGACGTACTGGGCATTTAACCCCTGTCCTCCTTCAATCACCTATGCCAGCAGTCCTTGTCGGTTTTAGCCATGGTTGCTCTGTTAGTTTCTTCATTCAGTTTATCTCTTTCGGCCTTGTCTTATCCTCCTGTGGAAAAGACTTTGCCTCCCTGTCGTAATTGAGCTCTCTGGTCTTTTCCCTGAATGAAGTACTATTTCGATTAAAAAAAAAAGTTTTCAACTATTCATTTTGCTCGACAAGTTCATAGATGAAGGAGATATCACAGCTAATGAAGTCAACGTTAGCTAGTACAATCAGCAGTTAGTTCAGAATTGGTTTTGATCTTCTTTATTCAATTCTACAATTAGATTTGTTATCATCTGTTGGTTGTTAGGCTAAATATACTCTCGGAATTGCATTATATAAATACTGGAGTTGTACACTTCATTGATTAAGAAATGAAATCATTTTTGTCATATTTCATTATGGTATGTTGTGGATGGAAAAATTATAAAAACCCTCGCTCATGAGGAGGCTATGAACATGACGGATAAATAGATGGGTCGTGGGAGCTGCAAATAGCTTTGGGAAAGAAAGAGAAAAAAAAAAAAAAAAAACGTTACATTTGAGACCAACCTGTCAAATTATTCGATTTGATCTGGAGCATGGAGAGTAGGAGTGAAAGAAAATACAATTGAGCACTGACCTTAGTGAACACCCGCTTCTCACTGTCAATGTGATCTCCTTAATGCTTCAATTTTGTGTTATTATTTGAAGAAGTATGGTATATGATATCCAGGCTATATATGTGCTTCCTTAAAGTCATGGACATTGCTCGACAATTTCATAGATCAAGAAATAAGATATAGGATGATATTGAATTTTCTAGGAAGCTACATAGTGCAAAAACTCCCTTTTCTTGACGACGTACATTGCTAAGGCTGGAAGTATGTGAATTTGGCTAGCGCCACAAGGGCACCCTTCTTTATTTTGTCCCAGCTCTTGTTTTGAATTTGGAGGACAAATTATAAGTTTTCTCATTAAACTGTTAGTTTTAGCTGCACTGGTATACCAAACTTTTTTTGTAAAACCGCTTAATAATCATTTTTATAAAGAATAATCTGGAAGCTTGGGACATATGTTCCTTGTAACAGAAAAGAAATAAGACCCTATAGCTGCACATTTCATGTTTAATCCATGTGCATTAGAGGAGCTTTTCTTGTTTATTTTATACACGTACACCATGTTATTATTTTGCAATGAACTGGATTGTGAATTCATTCAATAGGTGGAGTTGTGGTCCAAGCAAATTTCCATGGTCATTCAGTGCCACGGAGACTATGTATCTGCTGGAGGGGAAAGTGAATGTTGAAGTTGATGGGAAAGAAGGATCTTTCACAATCGGGGCCGGTGATTTTGTTGTCTTCCCTAAAGGAATGAAGGTCACTTGGGATGTCATTGAAGCTGTGAACAAGCATTATAGCTTGGAAGAGTGACGGATTTTGTCTTTCAACTGATGTTGGTGAAGCATGCCATGTAAAACGACAGATTGTACTCTCAGTTTATGTGGTATTTGTGTATGTTATGTTGTGCGAGTTACTGAGTTCTTAGAGGCATATTTGCTCTCGTGTTAGATGCAATGAACGGTTAGAACGTTATTGATCTTATGAAGATCCGCACAAGACTAGCTATGACATGTAGTCTTTTAAGCAGAAAATGGAACTATTCCGTTTCATTGAGTTCTGTAACTTCTGTTGCATCACAACAATATGTCTTAGTTTTGCACAGTTTGTGGCCTTTATGTTTTCACATATATTTTTCCCCTTTACCTAATACGAAAGGCCGAGATAACATTGATATGAAATAGGGACATCAAGGTGGCGAGGCGATATCCATAACGAATTGTGCGACTCTGAGTGGGAAATTAAAAACGTGTCGTGAGGTGTGATAGGTTTGGACATTGTCACTTTGGGTCCTTAATTCATGTAAATATTTCCTATTGTTTTGCAACACTGGTGAAAATGGGGGCCTCTGATTAACTGTTGGGGCTGCGGAATTTAGGGAATTTGATAATTGTGTTGATATCACAAGGTACATATATACCCCTAGTCAGTGACTTGGATTACAAGTAGAATTGCATTTTTTTTCCCATATAAAAATGATTGGCTAAGTTCATGTGTGCTTAGGTGGGTTTAAAGGGGTGGAGAATGATTTATGCGCATTGTTTTTCACTTCACCCACACCTATGTGCAGTATGCGAAAAAGAAGGTGCATAACCTTTATTTATTTATTTATTTTCAAGGAATAAATCACAGCCTTTGCTATAATCTTTCGATGACTACATTTTTTAAATTTTGGCTCTAATTTTTCAAGGAAGCTAAAAAAATCTTTCATTCTTGCTTTCTTTTTGGCGTCGTTTAGTTTGGAGGATTGAATTGAATGGATAACAAACGAGACTTTTAGGTGACTATAAATTTTTAATTTTTAATGATTTTAGTTGAGGATTAGATATGTGAAGGATTGGAATGTACAACCTTCAAGGTGCCCATAATTTTTTTATTTCATTGTTAAGCATACTTTAAATAGTTGTTTATTCCATTTCAATTCAATATTCATACAGAATTAGGCTTCCAGGTGCGTTTTATAACACAACACTTATTATGTTATAGTGTCCGATAAAAAGTTCAATATATCCAACTGAGAGTAGGTTTCTCTTACTGTGGTAATAATTTTAGTTACTAGAGTTAGAGAAATAATTCAGTGTGTGGGGAACACGGTTCGGTACATCAAGTATTATAATGCAAGTGGTTGGAAATTACTTGTTGAGTATCTAACTACTTGTATTGTGACACTTGATGTACCAAACTGTGTGTCCCAACACTGAAAAATCTCTCCTAGAGTTGGGGCATGAGGTACTTAGACCATCTCCAATGGTGACTTATAACCTAAAATTCCCATTCCCCCCCCCCCCAAAAAAACCCACTCCAACCCAAAACCTAAACCAAACCTAAAACTTAAAACCTAAAAGAAAGGCAAATACCAGCCACAATTTAGCCCACAAAGTAAAATGGGATCCACGGGTGAGAGTGAAAAGTGGGCTGTGAAGCCCACACCCCAAAACCTAACTCGCCTCACGTGCCTCACGCGCCGTCTTTCTTCCAGCCGAAGGCCCACCCATGTGGGTTGGTCCCCTCTGCTGTCATGGTTACTGTAGCCTAACGGCTACTTTTGTTCATCCAACGGCTATTTTAATTGAATCTAACGGCTTAGATCGAATATAATCAAATCAAACGGTCCAAATTTAAATCCAACGGCTAAAATAATTTTAAAAAATTATTTAACTTAAAATTCAACCAAAAACTCTATAAATACCTATGTATTTGTTCGAACATTCACACAAAACTCACTTTTCTCCTACAATTCTTCCAATTTTTCTTTCTACCATTTCTTCTCATTTCCAAAATTTTCAAGATGGCAAAAATAGCATGTTAGAGGTCGTAATTGAACCTTTGACGAAGATATTGCTTTATGTTTGGCATGGATTTATGTTAGCAAAGATGGTGCCATCGGCACCAATCAAAATAGAAAGGTTTTGTGGGGTAAAATCGTTGATAAGTTCCATGAAAACTCCAACGCTGGTCGAAGGGAAGTTGGTGGTGTTTATGATCAGTGGAAGATTATCAACAAAGTGTGCATTTTGTGGAAGGGAAGCTTGGAGAGAGTCATGGTTGACATGCCTAGTGGAAGGGACGCCTCAGAAATTGTGAGTTTCTTTGTTGATATTTTAGTTGTCATGTACATAATAGTATTTTGCAACTAATTGTTTTTATGTATTTGTTGCATAGGGTGACAAAGCAATGGCAATTTACAAGACACTACACCACAAAAATCAAGCTTTTAAGTTGCATCATGCTTGGAACATCCTCAAGGATTGTCCAAGGTGGGGAACCAATGCGAATCAACAATGTGGAAGATTATTTTATAATGAAGCCCCACCTCCAAATGGTGTCAATGAAGGTGTGAATTTTGCCAACAATGAAGGTGTCAACCAAATGAGCCCAACTTCTTCTTTTCCAAGGCCCCCGGGTAGAGATAAGCAAAAGGAAGCAAAGAGAAAGTGAAGTCCCAAGGTCCGATACATGCACAATTTGCTAGCGAAATGGCAAGAATGAACGAAAACCAGTTCCGTCGACAAGAAGAATCGGCCCAAATGCTTTTGGCCATGAAGGAACAAGGGGATAGGGAGCAAGAAAGGTACGAAACTAATTTGATAATGGAGGACCTCGACAAATACACTCCAGAGATGAAGAAATACTTACGTGGTAAGCAAAATGAAATTTTACAAAGGAATGCCACAAGGAATATATTTCAAGATGATGATTCATCTCAAGACTATCACCCAAGTCCATCACCAAGTCAAGATGGTGGATATCATTATTAAGTTTATGTAGTCTATGAGTTTTCGATTGTATTAAGTTTATGTGGTTTACTAATTGTCATTTTTTTAAGTGTATGTGGTTTATTAAATGTCGTTGGTATTAAGTTTTTGTGGTTTATCATGATTTTCATGTATTGATTTAGTGATTTTTCAAAATTTATCGGAATTTAAATATTTTTAGGTTAAAATATTCATAAAATTAATTTAGGATAGTCTACATAATTGTTTTTTTAAAAAAAAAAGTTAATTTAAAAAAAATAGCCTTAATTCATTCTTTGATAATCTAGGGCTAAAATTTTAGGCTAGAAGGGTTGGAGTAGAAAAACTGTTTATGGGCTCAAACCTAAATTTTCTGGGCAAAATATTTTTAGGTTTTAGGTCACCATTGGAGATGGTCTAAAATTTTAGGCCAGAAGGATTGGAGTAGAAAAGCTGTTTCTGGGCTAAAACCTAAATTTTCTGGGCTAAATATTTTTAGGTTTTAGGTCACTATTGGAGATGGTCTTATTGTTGTATTTATTTAAGGCTTATTATACAAAATAATCCTTGAGATTTGCATGATTAATAGAAATGGTCCCTGATATTTAAAATAAATAGAAATGGTCATTGAGATTGTCCAGCATCCATGATTTTGGTCATTCCGTTAAAAACTCTTTGGGCAATTTTTAAAGCTTCGTAACTCAATCGATTCTTAACCAAATTCGACCCATAATATATCACAATGAAGATTAAAAAGTTTAGAACAAGATTATACCTATTTGAAAGCCCAATGATTGCTGGAGATGACCGACAAATAGCCTGAAAGGTGGCTGGTCCGTAGGAAAACTGGAAAACTGGCCGGAAAACTGGGTAAACTTTAAACGTTTATAACTTCTTCGATACTCAACTAAATCGAGTGATTCAAAATTGAAAATCATACTTCTCGATGAGAAGAAGAGAATGGTATCTTTCTTTACTGCTAAATCGCCATGTTATGGCTGGAAAACTTCTTGAAAGTGGCTAACTTGAAAATCATTAGCCAATTTGGAGCCATTGTCAGACCAAACCCCGGTGCGTTAGCATTCAAAACAGGTACTATTATCTTCATCTTGTTGAGAAGTATGATTTTCATTTTTGAATCACTTGATTTGGTTGAGTATCGAAGAAGTTATGAACGTTTAAATTTTACCTAGTTTCCGGCGAGTTTTCCAATTTTTCCACGGACCAGTCACCTTTCAGGCTTTTTTTCCGGCCATCTCCGGCAACCATTGGCCTTCCAAATAGGTACAATCTTATTCTACACTTTCCTATCTTCATTTTGATGTATTATGGGTCAAATTTGGTTAAGAAACGATTGAGTTACAAAGCTTTAAAAATTCCCCAAAGAGTTTTTAACGGAATGACCAAAATCATATATGGGATGATGGACAATCTCATAGACAATTTCTATTGATTTTAAATCTCAGAGACCATTTTTATTGATCATGCAAAGCTCAGGGACCATTTTATGTAATAAGTCTTTATTTAATTGGCGTCTCACACAAAATGTTTGATGTGCTAGGAACATAGCTTGTACACCAAGTCTCATAATACAAGTGGTTAGAATTTTTTCTTAATTTTCAACCACGTGTATAATAATATTTGATGTATCAAATCGTGACACACTGAAAATCTCTCCTCACATTCAATAATTTTCCACCACCTATATTAAGAAACTTGTTTTTGGCATATCAAAAAAACCTTTCCTCGCATTGAATGATCGATAATTTCCGTAATTTCCACTTTTCTTTCTTCTCTGGTGCGACCGAAGTGGAAAGAAATCAAGGGTTAGGGTTTCTTTGTTTGCTTTCCGGGAAAGTGTGGGAAAATCACTTCCTTCTATTCTGGGTTGCTCTTGTTTGTTTTCAAAAGGGAATTGCGTGCGAGCGAAGTAACAAAAAAGAAGTAACAAGCAGGCAATTAGGGTTTCGCAAAAGCTTGAGCCTTTAAACAATGGGTGCCATTGGAAAGTGGTATTTCACAAAAGAGGAGATAGAAACAGAAACCCCATCTCAGATGCATGGGATTAGCCGGATGAAAGAGTCGGAATTGCGGAGATACCGCTTGTTTCTGAGGGAGTTGGGGACAAAATTGAAAGTGGGTAGGGTTACCATTTCGACCGCGATGATGCTGTGCCACCAATTTTACATGCGGCAATCTCATGGAAAGAACGATTGGAAGATTGTTGCAACTTCAAGCATGCTTCTTGCTTGCAAGTTAGTCAAAGAAGTCAGGTTTTTGAATGACATTGTTTTCGTGGGCTACGAGATTGGGGCAAAATTCAAATTGGGTCAAAAGAGTAGTAGTGGTGGTAGTATTAGACAAAAGAGTTTTTCTGGAAGCAAAGGGAATTGATCTTGCTTGGGGAGAGACTTGTGTTGCAAACAATCGGTTTTGAATTTGATCGAATCAAACATCCATATGATCCACTTGCTTCGGCTCTAAGGAGATTGAATTGTAGTAGCTATGGAGGCCTTGGTATGTTGGCTATAAGTTTGATTAAGGAGTGCCTTCAAACCATATTGTGCTTGGAGTTCAAACCCCAGTGCATTGCAGCTGGTTCAGTGGCTATTGCGGCTGAATTTCTCAAAGTACCGACACCATCTACCGGACTACTACAGATGAATGGGAAATTTTGGTGGCATGAAACTTCGTCTAGAAACCCAAGTGCAAGTTGTAGTAGCTCTCAGTCATGTGTTTCAATTAAAGAAACAGTTGATTTGCAACCTACAAAGAAACAAAGAACGTCGTTGTGAACTTAGTTCTTCTATATATATTCAGTTAGAGTTTATGCCATTGCAGTTGAGCTAGCCATCTTCCTTAATCTGTTTATTGTTTCGGGGGGCACTATGATTGGGAATCAGATTCTAATAATTTTGTAATTTTGATAGTCGATATATTGAGATACAGACACGAACCGGACAAGTACTGTAATTGTTTCACTTGATTTCAGTTGAACCGGACACAAACCGGACTAGCACTCATTAGATGGTTCTTCAACTCTTTGAGCGTCAAGTCCTAACCTACGTACACTAATTACTAGAAAAGTTCTGAAAGATTGGGAGAGAGCTCCGCCACTGTCTTGTATCGGTTTCCAAACGCTCAGTTGGATTGCATCGTATATATTACACTCTTACAAATTGTGCAGGCTAAGTTGTATGATCGTATTGTGCCATTTCTGTTGTTGTGGCAATATGGTAACTTATGTTTATTAGAAAAACAATAGTCATTAGTAATATTTTCCCTCAAAGGGTTTTATTCTTTTGACTCCATATTCTATAGGAAGCTGCAAATGGTCAGATTCTATCTACTCGACATGGTACATTTCCAAGGATGTAATCGTTAACGTCCTGAGAAACTCTTCTTCGATTTTGTCCAAGCCCCTTTTCACCGTTTTCAAAGGGCGAAAAGGCATGCTTGGTTCAGTTGTTCTGTAACCTGAGCACTTAGGAAACACATATACTTTAGCGTTACATGTGGAGAATGGGGACAAACCATGATTCGATCTTATGAGATCCAAGCAAAGGGTAGCTTGGCCAGATAGTCATTTAAGAAGAAACGAGAAACTATTCGGTTTCATTTTGTTTTGTATCATAGAAAATCTGTTCTTTTACAGTTTTCTCATTTGATTTTCTCCTTGAGAAAGATAAAAATTTCCTGCTGTCATGATGCGCCAATACTTGCAGCCATTTGGGGTTATGATGGACAAAGTAGTTACTGAGAAAAATTCTTGAATGCAGTGACGGAACCAGAATTTTTAAATAATGGGATCAGTATGTCAATAAAAAAAGCTTAACTAGATCATTCATCGAGCTATAGGCACTTATCAATTCTTGTCAACATATGTCGACAACTACTATTATTTGTAGAGGCTTGTTGAGGATAGATGCAGGATACTGTAGAGTAATGTTAAAGACTATTAAGGCTTGTCAACTAAGGTATTTAATTGAGCATATGATGCGCACAATAGAGTTGTACACAAGAAGAGAGAAAATGAAGACAAATATGATAGCAGTCAAGGGCAACCCACATGCTGACTCTACTATTGCTTGAATGTCACTTGTTATCTTCTTCACCCAACAATTTGCAGTCTACAAAGTTCGAGTTGAATTGGCTTAGGGTTGGGCAAAATTAAGGTAAAATTGTTGGGTAAAGAAGACAAGTGGTGAAATCGTTAGGAATTTAAAATCAAAATTAAAAAATTAAAAAAAATCTGTTATATTTCTTCGTTATCATTAGCCATGGCCTCACACTGAACCACGCTTCCTCTGTTGCCAATGCCAGCGAAGCAGCACACCGTAGGTTAGAATCAACTTGATTGTTGCCCACGTTTTCTACCCTATTACTTCTTATTTTTCATTTTTCCTATTTAAATAAAATCAAAACATAAAAAAATAAAATCAAATCAAAAATAAAAAAATCCGAGCGAGCAAGGAGCAACCATCTTCCTCCCGTCCTGCTACCTCGCACAGTCTGCCATGGCGCCGCCGCTACCCTTTCCTTCTACGTTTTTGTTATTTATTACAGAGACTTTTGTCGAATAAATTTCAAATATAGAAAGACTTAATTCTTTAGTGCCATTGTTACTGAATAAGCTCTTTATGAAGAAGCCTTGAGTCACATACTAACATAGATATAACAGAAATTTTGAGTTTGGGCTTATTTTCTAAGGAAAACTAATGAAAATGACTTGAAAACTTTGAGTTTTAATGGTAAGGACAAAATAAAGGGTAAAGTGAATAGTACCAAGATTGACTTTTTAGTGTAAAAATGTGGTTTTTCGTTAAAGTGAACAGTATCAGGTGCTTTTCGTTAAAGTTCCCTATTTTCTAATGGACTTTACAAGGGTTTAAATTTGATTTCTTCTTCATTTGGGGATATCTTTCAACTACCCTATCACCACGATGACCATTTTTATCCAATTAGCCCAAAATATAATTGGTGCATTTAAACTTTCTATATTTTAAAAGAAAAATATTCTTATAAAGAGTGCACAAATAGATTTTTGAAGATTTTTTTATATTAATTTAGTTTCAGTCAATCTAAGTGGTTTCGATCTAAATGTGTTTGGGAGAAAATGAGCATCATATATGTGTGTATGTGCACGCACAAGATAGAGAGAATGAGCGAGTGACAAATACTCATAATGTTCATTTTGTGACATTAATTAATATATGTGCATTGAAATTTTACCATTAAATCAATTGCTAATATGGGGACTATTCCAACCTTTTATAAGCTTATGCACAGTCTCCGATGTGGGATTAATACTCTCAACACGCTATCTCAAGTGTGACAAATTTTCAAGCCTAGCACATTGACAACACAAATTGAGTGACATGGAGCATGTGTTGCCGTTGAGCTTTACATACAGAACAACCTGCTCTGATACCATGAAAAAAGTTTAGGTTCCACCATTAAACAAATTGATAATATAATGAGCAGTCTAACTTATAAGCTCATGCAATGTCCCCAATGTAGGATTAATCTCTCAACACTAGCAACTTTGATGTTGCCGAAATCTTATAAGGCACAAATATTCAATTTGGTCGGGTATTCCGTATCTGATGATGGATACTCTCGCATACTTGTTAGATACGTATCATGATCAATAAATACGACTTTGACTTAATTTATAAGCATATCCCACATTTGGAATACAAGTATCAAGCTTTTAGGATACCTTTATCCTGTCAGATGATAAATTACGAGGATAAAATTAATAAGGTATGAAAGTTGATGAATATGAACAGCTTGGCTCTAATTGAAACAAAGAATATAACTAATGTCATGATGGCGATGCCGCGTGGTGTGGGAAGATGAAGAAGGGGGCCAGGGGTTGGGTCATTCACGATTTTGCTAGAATTTTGGTTTCAAGAGGAGGGGCGGGGGACGGGGGATTTTCAAGTAGCTAAGGCCATCTCTAACCGATGGCTGGCTAGAGGGCTTGTTTGAGCCCTCTGGCCCTCCAAGATTCTCCAAGATATTAATATTTTAATGAACAGTACATGACCATATTTGCATCCGTCTCCAACCGAGGGCCAGAGGGCTCGTTTTAGCCCTGTCACAAAAAACCATCTCCAACCGAGGGCCAAAGGGTCATAGGGCCAAACATAATTTATTATTTTAAAACTACAACTTAAATTCAAATCCAACGGCTAAGTGAAGCCTCGAGTAGGCGTTTACGTTTTATGTTTTTAAATGTTTTTAAAAATGTTGTTTAAGTTTCATGTTGTTAAATGTTTTTTTTATGTTGTATAATTTTTATGTTGGTTAATGTTATTTAATGTTGTTTCATATTGTTTAATGTTGTTTCATGTTACTTAATTTAATTTAATGTTGTATAATGGCCTAGAAAGTTATAGGAAAAAATAGAATTGAAAGAAAATATGAAACAAATTTTGTGAAACAGAAGTTATAGGAAAAAAATGGAATTTAAAAAAATATGAAACAAATTTTGTAAAATAGAAGTTATATGAAAAAAAAAATGAATCAAATTTTGTAAAATAGAAGTTATAGGGAAAAAATAGAATTTAAAAAAAAATTGAAACAAATTTTGTGAAATAGAAATTATAGGAAAAAAATGGAATTTAAAAAAAAAATGAAACAAATTTTGTAAAATAGAAGTTATAGAAAAAAAAAATAGAATTTAAAAAAAAATTGAAACAAATTTTGTAAAATAGAATTGAAAAAAAATATGAAACAAAATTTGATTCATATGAAAAGGAAAAAAAGAAGTTTAAATTCATATAAAAAAAAACTGTTAATACAACGGCTACTAGCTGTTATAATAAAAAAAATTCAAACTATTAGTGTCGGTTATAACCGACACTAATAGTAATTAAAAAATAAATTGCCTTTGAATAACTATTACTGTCGGTTATAACCGACAGTATTAAAAAATCCTTCTTTAATGCTGTCGGTTATAACCGACAGCAATAGGAAAACATTAAAAAAAAAATAGCTAGCCCGGGGCTGGTTGGTTGGCCGAAAGCAGCCAGCCCTCTCCGATCCCGTGGAGCCCTCCCAGATTCCAGAGCCCTCTGGCCTAGCCCTCGGTTGGAGACGGTTTTAGGGCTATTTTCGGCCCTCTGGCCCTCTAGACCTTTCAGTTAGAGATGGCCTAAATCCATGATGGCAGAAGCTGCTGCAATTCAGAGTAGCAGTGGAGGCGTGCAGACGAGAGGGACTACGAAATATCATTATCGAGCCCCATGCTTGCGGGTTAATTAGAATGCTACGAAAGGAGATCAGTGTGGATGCGGAGTTGGAAAATATAGTTCATGATATTTGGGCTATTGCTAATGGGAATTGTTTCGTTCAAATTTGTTCAACGTGAAGGCAATTGAACGGCATATTACGTTGCGGCTTTCGTTCAGAAAAATGGAGGGTTGTATGGTTGGGATTGTGGCCCAAAATTTCATTTTAATATTTTGGCAGAAGATGTAAACATTTCAATTATAATCTAATAATTAAAAGTTTATCTTTTGAAAAAAAATAAAAAGAAATAACTCTCTCATTATATGCATTTGGTTCCTTATCTTACGAGGGTTTGAACAATAAAATAAGTCCTATCTTCATTTTACCGTTGCTTAACACATAGGCCGAATATTTAGTGGACATATTGTTGGAGATATGTTAACAATCTGTGATAAAAATAAATAATAAATGAGAACAACTAATTAACAATGTATGAACAATGAAAACAGAAATATTGAAGATCGAGGCTTGCGTACCGCAATGTCCTTGAAATAGAAATCTTGTCTCTACTCAATGCTTGTAGTTCTACGAACATTTGCTTTACCAAGATTCAACGATCAAGTCAGAATTCTGGCACTGGAAAACTTAACTTCTGGCGAATTTTTGTGTGGTTCTCTTTGAAAGGATGTTTGTGATTGTAGAAGAAGAATGTTGATTTTCTGTATGCTAAATGTCATGCAGATGGATGTATATATAGTAGGTGTATACTTGTTTGCAACAGGTATGAGAACGGGATGTGTCTGTTGGGAGATATATTCTCCAAATGGGTGCTTTGCTCTCTGTGTTCTTTCATCACTCTTCAAAGACTTCATTCGAAAGGATGAGTTTGTTGATAAAAAATAATAAAAAATAAAAAATTAATTAAATTCGAAATTAATTAAATATGAAAATAATTAATTAAATAATTTAATTATTAGAGCCCGAGCCTAAGAGCCCCAAGGCCCAAGGTCCATCTTTTGATAATTAATTATAATTAATTATAATTAATTAGCACACCCCAAAGCCCAACAGCAAGGATGAGCCCAACAGCAAGGATGAGCCCAATTTTATTCTCCAAGGTTCATCACTCCAATCACTTTCTATAAGGGACAAAGCCTTATAAAGTGAGGAAACCTTTTGGTAGTGACCAATGTTAGGAAACCTTATAAAGTTTTATCATTACTTTTAATGCAAACCCATTTATCAAATTCGTTTATTTTGAACCCATGTGTCAACAAAGTATGATCAAATTTCTCGTGCCATTATTTTGGTGCTTGTTTAAGTCCATATAATGACTTAACTAATTTGCACACTTTGTTTTCTTGTCCCTTAAGCTTGAACGCTTTAGGTTGTTCCATGTATATTTCTTCATCCAGTTCTCCATTTAAAAATGTTGTTTTTACATCCATTTGATGTATATCAAAGTTGTATACAACCGCAATCACTATTAACGTCCTAATTGGCGTTATGCGAGAAACTGGAGAATAGGTGTCGAAATAATCCAACCCTTCCTTTTGGCGATAACCTTTGGCTACTAAACGTGCCTTGAAATTATCAATGGTTCCATCCGCCTTAAGTTTCTTCTTGAAAATCCATTTATGACCAATTAGTTTACTACCGGGAGGTAAATCAACCAATTCCCATATGTTATTTTCCATAATGGATTCCATTTCACTTTTATTTGCTTCCTTCCATAAAGGAGCCCCGGAAGAAGACATTGCTTCTTTATAATTAATTATCAATTATATATTAATTATAAAGTGAGGAAACTTTTTGGTAGTGACCAATGTGGGACAATGAAATTTCTACTCAAAATTTCCAACACTTACGTAAAGGGGCATGCTCAGGTGACATTTTTTAAGCGCTCCCTGCAGAGATAACAATCATACTCAACTGATTCAAAGCTCAAAACTAAGAGGGGTTTCTGACAAAGTATTGAGATTCTTATTCAAATTTCCCAGTGATTGACAAAAGCCTCTTGAATGTAAACATTTTTAAGCTTCTTTCAATTTCTAATGTGAAGAGAAGGCTTACTTGGGTGTCAAGTCAATCGAAATAACGAACTCTATAACGATAAGTAACAACTAGTAGAAAAAAAACTCATCTATCATGGTCGATGCCCGTGGTAGATTGTAATCCACCACGGACATTGTGCCCGTTAGTAATTTGGATGTGATAGAAAGTCACAGATTCTACCACGGGTTATGCCCGTTGTTAATTGTAATATAACCACGGATTGGGCCCGTTGTAGAAGTAGATCTAACACCACGTGCACTATAACCGTTGTTGATTACAAATTGATCACGGCTAATGCCCGTTATAAAACAAAATTCAAAAATAAATAAAAATAAAATATTGTTTAATAAATGTATTATATAATATTTATAAACAAATTACACATTTACTACAATATAACAATTAATAAAAAAAATCATAGATTCAAACATTACAATTGTACACTAAACTAAAGCTAACAAAAATACGATGAGATATACAAAGAAATACCAAACTATCCAGAGACCTTCAACAAACAAGGACATTGTCACTTTGAAGACTTCACATTTCTTTGAACACCTCCAAGCAAAGGACCTTGAGAGCGAACTACTGCCCCTAATGCTTGAGCCTTAACAATTGTTGCCTCTCTCTATCTGCATGGACATAAGCATATGGATCAAGAAAAAAATCTTGTACTTGTATAGGTAGAAATATACATTTGATCTCAATCAAGAAAAGTGAATAGAACTCTTGAAAAAAAAATATTAAGGGGGGTCCTCTGAGAAAAGATAAACACATGATAGATTATGAATCTGCTAAACAGAGCCACTACATATATATTTATGCAAATATATACCATACAAGATTAGCCAACCCAATACCATAAACAAAGATTTTGTTTTTATAAACATAAACAATAGGAACCAAACCAATGCTATAAGCTAAATCATTAATTAGCCCAGAAATCAATATAAAGTTCTTACCCTGTCTGCAAGTTCTTTGTGCAAATAAAAAGGGTAAACTGCAAAGCTACAAAAACCACAAGTTTAGAAAACATCACTGAAAATTTGTATTAAAAACTCAAACATACAAAAACTAAATGTGGAAAAAAGTGCTAGAACGTATCAAATTTTGAGACTTGAAATATTAATTTCATTAGACGACTACTTCACAATTCGACGATAAGGATGATTAATGACCACGAAGTGGAAATTTGAATCACAAGTTGGGAATGGAATATGTTTATTCCCCATGAGGGGAACACAAGTTTTTTTTTTTTTTTTTTTTTTTTTAACTCAATGATTTCAGTTGTCAATGTGAAAAAAGTTCAAACTTTAAACTAGCAGGCATCTAGAAGCTGCATTCAAAGAATAGAGTACAAATAGTAGACTCAGATTTAACTTCACTTTTACACATTTATGGACTACCTAAACTAGCATGCATTGGAGATTTCGTAAGCTCTTTCTTACACTCATACTCACTCTGGATATTTCTCAAAACGAGCACTATTTCACAGAAGGAACTCGAAGCAAAAAGCCCAGATGAAGAGATAAACTTCTTCACACTGATTTCGGATTTCAATCAAGATTCAAGATACGCCCTTTATCCAATACCCACTCTGGCATTCCTTCAAGCAGTGGCGGAGCCACCTTTAGACTAGGGTAGGCTCGAGCCTATCCTCAAATAATTTTTTTCCTAACAACCTCTACTAACATTAATTAATTTTATAATACCACTATCAACTTGAATTTGTAATTGTATTAGTTAGTCCAATTAACTTCAATCCAACACATACAAAGCCTTCAATTTTTTACATTAGAGATTTGAAACTATAGTTATATACCAATATTAGTTGATCATATTCTCTATTTCTTGCCCATTTACAATTTTACCCTTTGCTTGCAGACTATTATTTTCGTTAATTTCTCATTTCCCTCTATTATATCATCTATGAAATCAAGAAGAGAAAAATATTTCCTTTTTCCAAATTAGCACAAAAAACCTTTCAAATGCTCTCAAGGCTTAATGTTTTTAGAAAAATGTTTTCTTGGTCGGTATGAGAAAATGAATACATGGTCAGTCACCTTTGAATTTAATATCAAGAATGAAGAATAAATGAATGTGCTTTTAATAATGTTTCAACTCTTGATGTAGTTGACCATTTATAATGAAGAATAAATGTATAGTCACTCACTTTTAAATTTGATACCAAGACGACCAAAAGAACAAGATAGTTTCTACATGTATTATGTCCATTTTGATCTAAAGTGTGCCCCTCCTAACATGAATTTCTGGCTCCGCCACTGCCTTCAAGCACATGGTGGGTACTTTGTTACTACAATCAACTCCATCATACATGCTATATATTTATCAGAACCAGCAGAAACCACCAATACAAAGGCAAAACAGAAAACCCAGAAGAAAACTAAAGCAACCCATCAAATCAAACACGAAGACAGCCTTAACAATAAATCTGTATCAAATAACACTAAAAATAAGTAAGAACTAACACTAAATTAAAAAGCTTACGGAAATCCCAAAAACTGAAAGTTTTTATTTTGGAAAAACACTTACACTGGATGACAGCCCACGAGGAGAGGATAATTTTTACCTGTTGGGTCGAGGTCCAATTCTGGCAGGCTTGGCCGGAAATTGGCAGAAAAACCCACGGTCACTATTTCTTGGATCTAAAATTGAGGAAATTCGGCTACAAATTTGTAGAAACTAACTCGGGGGTTGGAAAGAGGACAGGAAGAGCATCTTGGAGGTATAATTGAGGGTCGTTGGTGACCTGTGGACAACATCGCTGTTGCGTGAAAGAGATGAGGAAGAGAGAGGATACGAGAAGGGGTAGATAGAGAATTAAGGTGAGAGAGGGGAGTTGGACGTTCGTCTCAAAGAAAAAGAAGGGGAGAGAGAAGAGTCGGGTGATGGAGTCTAATCTAAAATTGGTAGACAGGGTAGACGAATCCTAAGCATGGGACTGAAGGTGAATAAGAAAACGATGGACAGTTAGCGTTTTCAGTTTTCAAGATTTTTATCTCTCAATTGGGGGAAAAAATTAAAATCACACAGCTAAGGCGCGCGCGGGGGAATAGCAAATAATTTTAATATCCCCAAATATTATCAAGTCACTAACAAAAACAAAATAAAAAAACATTAAAAATATCAACCACGGTCAAGATACGTGGTGCAATTTAGAAAGGCGGTGTGGTGGTTTTAGTTAATCACCACAAGCACTACACGTGGTGATTTTTAATTTCAACAACGGATGTGAATATAACCGTGATGAATTAATCATATTTACCACGAGCCGACTTTGACTGTGATAATTGATTTCTTTCTACCACGAGATTCTAAAGTCCGTGATAAAATTGTCGTGGTAAATATAATGTTTTGTTATAAAATTGTCGTGGTAAATATAATGTTTTGTTGTAGCGTGATTAATATCATCAGGACCAATAGTCAATAGAACCCAATCACAGAAAGGGTAATGTAAGTATAACAAGACCTAGGGATAAAATGAAGCTATGCGTTTTAATTTAATTAAAATAGCGTCAATGGCTTTTATTATTATTTGAAGAGGAGAATCAACCCTTAATCTGCAATCATGAGTGAAGTTTCACTCTCATTCTTTCAGGTTGTAGTCGACCGTGAACGAAGAGTGGGGTGTCCACTGGTCATTGGGGATGATACTCGAGTTGTTATGTCTCGACTTAGTCCTCTTTGATATAAAAATTTTGATTGTAATTACTTCCAACAGTTACAGCGCTACATTGAGTAAAGCCACATAATAGTTCAACTATAACAAGATATCAAATTCAACAAATATTATACGTCCTTGTGATTCATGTGAGTGAATTTGAGACTTCTCACTTACAAATGAAGAAGGATATCTTTAGATTGTAGTACAAGTTGATGAGTACATGGTAGTTTAAGATATTGTTGTTGATACCTTCAAGGGAAATTTAGCATTTTTTTCAACAAATACTTGATAACTAATGCAATCTTTACAGTTCAAATGGTTTAGTCTAACAACTAATAACATGTGTCATAATTTGTGTAAAAACTGGGTGTCTCCCAATCCTAAGATCTATATATATAATTCTTTTCCATACAGGTTTTGCTTCATGAGGGATCATACAATTGTTACTACAACACTCATTAGTTACTTGATGAGTATTATGGTAGAACAACTATCCCACAATTCAGTTGTAGGAAATTTTTTCCGTTTGAGTGGGGCACAATTATCTCTACTTTGAGGTCTTGTTTGTTAGACATGATTAGCATGGATAAGACTATTTATTATATATTTGAAGACATTTTAAAAGAAAACTAAATGACAACTTCTTTATTTTTTTCGAAGTTGAAGGCTGCTTATGAAAATAAATAAATAAACCTGTTTGGACTCAAATTTACTTCATCGGCCTGTGCAATCAAGACCGTTGATATGGTTTTTATCATAATAATTATCTTTAATATGATTCGTCTGATATTTTCTTATACAACAAGATAAATGGGATGCAAACGATATCTCCAACTTCGAGATTCTTGCGGCAAGGTATTTAATCAGATGGTTTTGAAGTAGTAAGGATGATGAAGAGTGCCGTCCGAAAGGAATATTCGTTTACTTTTCTATTTGGTTTTTTTTTTTGGGACAAATTCTATCTGGCAAAACAACAATTTTCATGCAAATTAAATGTTAGTCAGATAAGAGAACAAAGATATATAGATGAGATTGAATAGGTGTTTGACTAATGCCATGCAAGAGTTGGATTATAGTGACATATTGCGATTCACATTGCATGCGTGGTTGCACTTGAATAAATGTCATGGAAAAAGAAAGCTTTATAGTTGCATTGGGAGTCTTAATGGGATAAAGCAAGGCACTGATGGGAGTTCTGATGATGATGTGATAAGCCTAGATAGGTTTTTGTTTTGTTTGAAAAGCCAATCTGAAGGATAGGCCTTTGGCACAGATTAATTTTTGTTCCGCAAGTTTGAGTTGCAGTTGAACTTTACAAAATTATTAGGCCGTGCCAAGCAGAAAATATGAATGCTATAAATACAAGGTGCGCTGTAACAGAGAGGCTCCTTCAAATCAACATACAAATTGCCTTGCGCAAAGTTTCTCAATAATCCTGAGATTTTTTTCCTCTTCCCCTTTCGCCAACACATCTTCAGTTTGGATAAACATCACTGTGAAGGCAACCGGCGACATCTTCAGTTTGGATAAACAGCACTGAAGCCGTAGAATCAGTCAACCAAGGAGCACCTTCAGTTTGGATAAACAACACTGCTTCGAGATCGACTGGTTATTATCCAAGTCTCGGTCGACAAGGATTCTTGAGTCCTTATTGGTAGAGGTCATCTCATCAGCATTCTCGGTGAATTGAGGTGTTACAGGTTATTAGGCTCGACACATTGAACACCGAGTGTTATTTTATGATCGAGATATTTACAAGTACATTTTACAGTTTGGCATTCTGACGGCCGAACCACATTTACAATCAAGATATTTATCTTTTTCAAATATTTGTGTCCGTACAGTTTGGTACCAGTTCGGCGTACTTATACTTTCACGAATATAGTTGCTGAGACTGAACCTGGCGCTGACAATTAGTGAACTTCGAAGAAACTAGCAGCTTTGTCTTCAGACTCTAGAACCCAAAGGCTGAGGTGTGTTCCTTCCTCGACCGCAGTCGTAGGATCAAGAAGTTAGCAATGCTCCCAACGCGATGTCAACATATTTTACTCCCTGGCTGAACTTGGCTGATGAGTTGGCACGCTCATTACACAACTGAAGGATGTAGTTGGCTTATTAGTTACTTGACATGCATGCCACGTAGGCTTGGTAGTTTTTAGGGTCAACAAAACCTCACAAAAATGATAAGATTATATGAGACAATTTTTCTTCATGAGTAACCTTCAATTTGGAAAAAATAAGGAAGTTGGCATCTGTGGAGCCGAAAATAATCCCAAAAATTCTAAAGGCAGCACGTTGAATTTGGCTCTAGAAAGACAAGATTGCCCTCAATAAATAAACAGGCTTCTCAGATACTCTCATGCACAACTCACACCCCTGAAGGTTCCAGCAACTGAATACAACTGCCTACAGCTCACCTGCCATTGGCAAGGAAAAGTCAAAGCATTAAATATAAGAATTAATTACCCAAATCCTATTTTTAATACATTCCTAATTGAATATTGACTCCAATCAAGTAAGTAATCCCAATTTAAATAAATTAGGGATAATTACTCCATTATCTCAGGATATTATTTCATATTTAATATCTTGAGAATATTTAGAGAATATTTTTCCATAAAACACTTGGCCAATAGGATGCCGCCACGTGTAGGGTTAAACCCTAACACTATGGCCGACCCTATCTCTATAAATACCCCACATTCTACCAAATTTCAGAAGCTTTTGCTACCCCTAAAAGCCCTAAACATTTTATTATCTCAGAGAAACTGACTTAGGCATCGGAGATCCATTGGCCTAACCCCCACCTCGTGGGCGCGTGAGGCTTAGGTCCTTGATCAAAGGTGTTAATTGTTTTGCATGTGCATTTTCATCAAGACTGAAGACGGAGGAAATTTGCATCGACGACATTCATTTACTATAGTGAATAGTCATATCCAAATCAATCATCTCTACCGAGTTCCGACAGCCCATTTAGTGCTGGTTTATATTTTAATCTTCTGGGCAATTAAAGGTGGACTTGATTGGCGCAGATCAAGCTGCCATCCCCTTGGTAAGAGATAGGTTAATTTACTTCCTAATCCCACTGGAAGCTTTATTTCTGTTTGTTAGTTATTAGTTTGTCTTGTTATCCTTTGGAGCTTTGTGCCCTTGCTGTAATATTGTTTTCCATAGATGTACCTTTGCTTTTGCAACAAGTTCAAGTAAAGAAATTTAAACTAAAATGTATATATAATTGAGTCATTTGTCCAAGATTATAATGTGAACAATCCCATTAATATCGTTTAAAAAGTTTCTTTTAAAATTTTTAGAAAACAATTTGGTAAAACAAAGGAAAATGAATTCACCACAAAAGCACAAGATACCATAGGCATAATTTTGAGAATTTAGGCCAGAAGTACATAGATATGTGCAAAGTTTTATTTATGTGTAAATTTAAGATGGGCTAGGCAAACAAGTAGCCATCATTCCCTCTCTTTCAAGATTTTTTTGAGAAAACTCTCTTTCAAGATTTAAACTAGTCAAATTATTTGCCTTGCTTATGTACAATTTTTTCACATTAGATCCTTGATCTTGAAGCAACCTCACTAAACTCCTCTTAGCATTTTCTCTAAAAGGACAGTTAGATGCCAAAAACCCATCCACCAAATGCAAATATGCCTCCAAATCATGGCAGCAAGCCACATCTGCATTGGGCTTCAAGTAAGGCGACATTTTTGTGTCAACCCGTAGTTCTGTCCCAACATGTGAGTAAGCCAACGGCATGTTCCTGTCGATCATGTCAATGAATCCTCCGGCCTTTGCGTTCTTCAGCTTCTCCTCGAGTACTCCTTCGCCTACGAAAATACCTGGAACCCTGGTGATCACATCTTGGGAGTTGACAATCCTCAATACCTTCACATTCTTGTCGTCCATTCGCTTTGTGAATCCTCGGTTACCTACGCGGGGGCCTCCAAAGGAGAAAACCGCCACCGACGGCATGTTCTCGGCACATGTTTTAAGCTCATCGCCTACTAACAAGGCTAAGGCAGCACCAAGACTGTGTCCTGTCACAGTTATGCTTAATGTCTCTCCTTTGTATTGCTCCATCAGCCTATTGACCTCTTCAACCACTGACTCGGCGAGGCTCGGTACGTGAGCCCCGCGTGTTTTGTAGAGGCTCAAAAATCCGCATTCCACTCTTGCTCCGCTTTGCTGGTGACCTTCCTCGGTCGAGGGCATCTGAATGAGCTGAGCCCTTAAATTCTCAGCCCATTCAAGACACGTCGACGTTCCACGGAGGGCAATGACAATATCGCGTCTGCCCATCCGTGCGATCTCCCTCTTATCATCACAAACGGCCACGTACCCAACCCAGCTCGACCGCTGGGTCATCCAACTGAGATCCGACCTCGCTTCATCAACCCAATCGGGCAACCCGATTGATGACGTGGCGTAAAGGCTCTTGGTTACCTTATAAGACCTATCGGGAAGCGCCACTTGGCGAGGCAACTGAGCCTCCTCTGCCGACATCGCCGGATTCGAATGAAAGGAATGATAAGCCGCCTGGATAAACTCACCGTATCTGACGACCTCTCGCCTGAGATTCTCATCCAGCGGGTCAAGTAGTCCGGCCCAGTTGTTTGAACCGTGATACTCGCGCCACCGGGTGCTGAGATTATTTCTGGGAGAGTACTCTCCAGTCTTGGACAGGAGGCGCTGCAGGCGATTGAGGTGTCTCGGAGACATGTCTTCGGCGGCGCCTTTCACTTGCGTCCACAACCGAGAAAGACTGAGCCCTTCCATAAGCCTCCTTCCCTTGTTTTCGAGCGACCCACTATTATTCGGGTCTTTGTCTATTTGGATATCGGGTTGTGGGTCGAGTTGGGTTTGGGGCGGAGGTGGGGTTTGGAGGAGCTTGTCGAGGTTGGCGAGGTGGAGCCGAGTCAACTCGGTGGAGTTAGAACCTGGTTTAATGGAGACAGCTGAATAAGAACAAGAGGATGGAGCTCTCGTTGAGGTGTTTAATGCAGACGTGTAGTTTCTGAAGCTGGCTCTTCTGGCCTGAAACAGGTTCAGGTTGTGAGCTGGGAGCGTTGATCCGACGAGCATCATGAAGAAGAAGAAGCACACGTTTTTAGAGAGAGAGAGAGAGAGAGAGAGAGAGAGAGAGAGAGAGAGGGGAGAGAGATACTGTCAATTTACAACCAACTGGGATTGACACGTCCGAGTGCGCTTATATAAACTGTGAGTTTATAAACCGGCCATGCACTTCTTTGTTTTTACGGAAATACCATCCGTTGGAGGTCCGACTGACTTTCTTGTAAAGAAATTTATTGACCTTTTCTCTATTTAACTTGGATATTTGAATAAATATAAATTACGCAGGTTCGTGCTTTTGTGTACATGAAAACACATAATCATTCACGAAAGTCTGCGTCCAGCCTCAAATGGCGTCTCTACTTTGAGGGGAAATTTATCTGGAACATAAGGTAGTATACCATGTTATAGTCCAAGTAACCGACAATAAGATATATGTTTTATTTTTTAGATATATTTCCTAATATTTCTTTATTTATATTATAATTTGTGATATATTGTCTTGTGTTCGAGTTACACCAAAAAACTTATACGAGAGATGTACTAATATTGTATATTTGATTATGGCAAGAAATATCATAATTACGATGTACTCATATTATAAATTTTGTATTGATATTATGATGTTCTTTACCAAATACAATACTGTAGATGAAACATCACAATTACTTATACTAGTGTATTATGAAAATCTTTCTTTCTTTTTAGGGCACTTGGAGTCAATTGATTGAAATATCCCTCTCCCCATGACTTCAAACTATTCAAGTTATCTGATGGCTTTGCCGTTCTTAACCTAAGGCTTGACAGCCTATTAATTAGTTGACTGGACTATTTTTTGTTATGTGTTGACTTTCTTTGAGAAACTGGAGGGAGAATCAAACTATTCAAACCGTCAAAACGCCTTTGATGGCTAACGCCCTAACGGTGTATGGACTATGGAGTTTACAAACACGACTCGTAAGCAGGCCGGAAAACAGAAGATGGTACTAAAATGCAGGGCCGGCCCAGGCCCAGTGCAGGAGGGGCGACCGTCCAGGGCCCAAAAAAATTAGGGGCACCAAAATTATTAGGACGGTATATTTATATATATTTTTATAAGAGTATATATTTATAAAATTTGATTCAAAGACACAGAAATTTAACTAGAAGTGGTGGTTTGTCATTTGAAAATAATAAGGAGGTCTTGGGTTCAAAACACCATGTGTGCTTATTTACTTTCCTTTTTTTTACAAATTTCTTTTTATAAGAGTATAAATTTAGAAAATTTGGTTAAAGGATCAAGAAGTTTAATTAGAAACAATTATTTTTGTTGTTTAAAATTAACAAGAGGTCCTAAGTTCGAAATGCTATGTGCATGTTTATTCTTTTCAATTTTTACAGATTTTTGTTTGGTTGGTAGTTTATTTTTAGTTACTATCTAGTAGCTATGTGGGTTGTTATTTTTAAATATTTGTTTTAATTCAAGTCTAATCTTCAACAAAGAATAATACGTAGACCAAATTTGCAAATTATATGACGTGTCATCAAAATGTTTAATTTAGTAAGACTCGAAAACATCATTATTTTTTAGTCCCATATTGACAAAGTTAGTAAATAAGAAAAAAACACCTCACGATTTATTCAAAAACACATTCAAACTTCAAATGGAAAACAAAACTCATCATCTATCTACTTGTAAGGCCGAAGTTTTTTTGTTTCCCTCTCTCAATACAAAATAAATTAGTTTTTCTGTGTTTCTAAATTATTGAGTTTGAAGTGTTTTTCTAAGTATAATTTTTTCGATGTCTTATGTGTGAAAATAAATAATTTTTTTACATGAAGTTATGGCACTTTTTTTTACGTCGCCCCGGACCTCAAAAATCTCTGGACCGGCCCTGCTAAAATGAAACCATCAATCTAACCGCTACAAACACATCCATACATAAGACGTAGTGTGTAAAAATGTAGTCTCTTTAAATGAAATGATTAGGAAAACAATATAATTTTTTACTTTCTTTAAGATTTCAAATAAATGTCAAACGTGCGTCTCAAAGCAAACTTTATTGAGAAAATATTACATGAGAAATCCTTAAAGCAGATGAAGAGTCTACACATGCCAAATAAACACCAACTTCACAATTACAAACTCATAAAAAATATAGTATAATTAAATAGAAATACTTTGTATAACTGTTTGGACCCAAAATTACACAATCGGCCGAGATCGTTGAATAGGCGAATTCTAAACTGTTGGATTTACTAAGATAATTTTTTAATTATTATTTAAAGGATAACATTATGATTTTTTAATCATATATTTATCTCTTAGATGATAATTTAAAATTATTTATACAGTTATTTCGAAGCACATTGGGTAGGCATGCAAAATAGGATACTGGAGAATATGTTTCTTTTGTGATATTGTTGTGGCCATGTGAGTCATGCATCAATAGGACTCCTGATACAAAGTGGTATTTGATGGAAGATGGTATCTCAAGTGATTAGATGATATGCAATTAAATTATAATTTAATTTGCATGTATGGTTGCACCTGGATATTCGTCATGGAAAAAGAAGGCTTTAGTTGCATTGGGAGTCTTAATGAGATAAAGCAAGGATTTGATGGTGGAGAGAGAAGCCTAGGTAAGCTAGGTCTTTGGTCATGATGGGATAAGCCTAGATAGTTTTTATATTTTATTTGAAAGGTCAGCCAGCTTATGCCACGGATCAGATTTCATTCTGTGAGGCAGAGTTGCAGTCAAACTCTGCAACATTATCTGACCATGCAAGCCAAATACTTCAGTCCTATAAATACAAGGCGCTGTGCAACGTAAAAGGGACCCCTGCAATTCAACACACAACTGCCCTGTGCAAACTCTCTCAACAAATTTGAGATTTTTATTTTCTCTTTTCGCTGACACATCTTCCGTTGGCATCAACAGCACTGTGAAAGCAACCGGTGATATCTTAAGTCGGCATAGATAGCTCTGTCACCGCAGAATCAGCCGATCTCGCAGCATCTTCCGTTGGCATCAACAGCACTACGGCGAGGACGGTTGGTTACCTATCCAAGTCTTGGTCGAGAAGGATTTCCGAATCCTTATTGGTCGAGGTCATCTCATTAGCCTTCTCGGCGAAGTGAGGTGTTACAAGTTATTACATTCGGCACATTGAAAGCCGAATTCAATTTGTGAACTTCGTAAGAATAGTAGCCTTGTCTTCAGGCTTGAGAATCCAAGAGGCCGAGACGTGTTCCTTTCTCGGCCGCAATCGCAAGACGCAGAAGTCAGTAGCGCGACCCAACGCAACATCAACAAATTTTACTCCTCGGCCGAGCTCGGCCGACGAGTTGGCACGCCCCGCATTCACCGAAGGACGTAGTTAGCTTATAGATTACTCGGCTTACGTGCCACGTAGGCTTAGTAGTTTTTAGGGTCAACAATAACATAGTACTATTGTTTAGTTTAACTATTTAGTATATCTATCTAGCTTTTTTTTTTTAAATATGGTGGATAAGTAAGGGAATATTAGTTTTTTTATTCACATAGCGAATACTTTATATAATTTTTCTGAGTTGTGTAAAAGTATATGATATGTTGTAAGGAGTTGTTCATTTCATTTTTGTTCATTCTCTCTTAAGCGTGATTTATCTATACAAAACATGAATAGATGAATGGAGAGATAAACAGAACGATTACTTGGTGTTTAAAGGTACTTTGGTGATGGACATGATCAAACTAGTATATATAATTATATTATCTCCAAATCCATTTGCTATATCTTTATATATAAAATGGAGAAGTGAGTGCTTCTTTATCTGTATTTAAACAGGAGGGACGGGTTGAGGTTTCATATCATGCATAATAGCATATGCAATTTTCCTCGCCTCAAATTTCCAGATTTGGTCATGTCATCATCACCGCTTTTACATCGATTCTTTTGTATCAAAGTATGATCAGCAATTAGGTCACTAATTTGGGTTTGGAGATTCAGCTGAGGAACTTCTTAACTTAGCTAGCTAGGGTGTGGATGGGATGAAGTTAAAGGTTGAATCTTGAACAAGTATTTTCCAATTAAAAGAAAGACTACCTAATTAACTAAGATAATATTCAAGTCAAATAGTTAATACAGGTCAGAAATTTTGAAGGAGATTTTCTGTCTTGGTTATGCATGACAGATCAATTGTTATCTAACTGTACTTTACATATATACACATAATCCCTTACGTAATGCTCATATACATATATACTAGTTTTATTTGTACGTAAACAATTAGTCTCTTCACCCATATAAACCTGTCTTCTACCGACAGTTTATTCAAAGATTTGCATGCATAGCCAGAAATATTGGTACATAACCTAGCTAGCCAGACATGCCTTCATTTTTATATCCATATATATATATATATATATATATAATTAAGTTGACATTATGAAAAATTGAGGTGTCATTCCCATTGGTAGCAGAATAAAACTTCCACGTATTAAAAAACATTTCTGAATTTATAAACTAATATCTCAATATCATGACAAGGTTATCTTATTAATATGTTCATATATTTATATATACACACACATCATGTTGGCAAATATTCATATGTAATTAAGTTGACATTATGAAAAGGGAATTTTAACGAAAAACTCACAGTACTGTTTACTTTAACGAAAGACCAAATTTTTATATTGAAAAATCAATCCTGGTACTATTCACTTTACCCTTTATTTTGTCCTTATCGTTAAAACTTAAAGTTTTCAAGTCATTTTCATTAGTTTTCCTTTTGAAAAATTGAGTTGTCATTCCCATTGTTAGCAAAATAAAAATAAAACTCCCACATATTAAGAAACATTTCTGAACTTTTAAATTAAGGTAAGTTCTATAAAACTACTTTAATTATGGGTCGAACCACAATCTCATACCTCATTTTTAAAACATTGCAAAGTCATACATCAACTTACCAATTCATTGCAATGTTAGACCTCCGTTACAAAATTGTCAATTTGCTTGTTAACTGCTAAAGTGGCAGGCACATAGCTCACTCTCTTGCCTAACTAGATTAAAAAAAATCAATTAAACATTATAAAATTAAAAAACCTCTTGCAATTCAATTCGCTCTCTCTCTCTCTCTCTCTCTCTCTCTCTCTCTCTCGCCTTTCTCCCAATCCTTTTCGAGGGTCATCTCCTTTCTTCTCCAAGACCACCACTTCCTTCATTCTCCTCTTCCATCCCCACCTTCCTCCCATAGCTCGTTTCGACCTGTTAAGGAAAAATATTTTGATGATTGTAAAGTTAAACCACTTCCTCCCTTCTCCCTACACCGCTTAGTTTGAAATTGAAGTGCAACGCATATTAGATCTCCAGAGCATGCTAGATGCTTTCACCTATCTCGCGTGAGTGACAAGATCACATATTCCAGCTGCAAATATGCCTGCAAAGATGGATGTACCAAATGTACGATAGCCTTCCCTCCGGGAGGCCTAGGACGCCAACTTTGGTGATCCAGGTACATTAGCGGCTAGCTAATCATCTGCCCCTACACATAAGCGTGGCAGATCACTTGGTTCAAGGATTCACACCCCCGGAAGAAGAAAACCCATGGCATAGGCACCTGAAGAGCCTATCGTGAATCCGACCATCGCTTACTCATTCTATCCAACTCATGAGGAAATTCTAGATTACGAAAGTGTACTTCAAAAGATGAATCCACCTCCCGAGAATCGTGAGATTTCGGTCTATTACGCTAGCTTAGATGATGTGTGGTGTAGAAATGAGATGATAGTCGACGATGCATTAGCATATGCAGTAGCTACTGAGATCATGTTGAGCAATGACATTGAACCCCGTTTCATTGATGAATGTTGACGTAGAACCGATTGGTCAAACTGAAAACAAACAATCCAAGTCGAACTCAATTCACTTGTGAAACATAAGGTGTTTGGATCTGTAGCTCCTACTCTTCCACATGTGAAGCCCGTTGACTACAAGTGGGTTTTTTGTTCGAAAGCGTAATGAGAAGAACAAAATTGTGCGTTACAAAGCTCATCTTGTTGCGCAAGGCTTCTCACAACACCCTGGGATTGACTATGATGAAACTTATTCACCCGTTATGGATGTTATTACTTTTCGCTACCTTATCAGTTTGATAGTTTCCGAAAAACTGAGTATACAACTAATGGACGTAGTAACTGCGTATCTCTACAAGAATCTTGATACAAAATTTATATGAGAGTTCCCAAATGACTTACATTGACTGAATCAAATATTTCCAAACCCCAAAACACGCTCTCAATTCGTTTTAGGTGTTCACTCTAGGTTTGAAGCAATCCAAAAGAATGTGGTATAACTATTTGAGTGAGCATTTGACTAGGGATATGTGAACAATGAACTATGCCCTTGTATGTTTATTAAGAAGTCACATTTCGGTTTTACGATAGTTGCAGTATATGTCGATGACATGAACCTTATCGGAACTCCTGAAGAGCTCGCGAGAACTACCGTACACCTGAAGTTGGAATTTGAGATGAAAGATCTAGGAAAAACTCGATATTGTCTCAGTCTCGAGATAGAGCACTGTTCAGATGAAATCTTAGTACATCAAACGAACTACACCCAGAAGGTGTTGAGCCATTTTAACGAGGATAAAGTCAAGCTTTCGAGTACTCCTATGGTCGTTCGATTGCTAGATGCAAAACAAGATCCCTTCTGTCAAAATGAGGATGATGAAGAGATTTTGGAGCCTGAAGTTCCTTATCAAAGTGCGATAGGCGCTTTATTATACTTAGCTCAATGCACTAGACCCGACATCTCCTTTGCTGTTAATCTTTTGGCAAGGTACAGTAATGCACAAACACGCAGATATTGGACTGACATTAAAGACATTTTCCATTACCTTAAGGGTACCATGGATTTAGGCTTATTTTATCCCTATGGATCCTCGAGTGATGTCGTACCCCCTGCTTCTCAAGTTGATTCTCGCTTTGTTAGTTATGCTGACGCATGATACTTATTTGATCTGCACAAGGTGTGTTCTCAAACGGGTTATGTCTTTACCGTTGGAGGCACCGTAATCTCTTGGAGGTCAACTAAACACACCTTAGTTGCCACTTTGTCTAACCATGTTGAAATTCTCGCCTTACATGAAGCAACTCGGCAGTGTTTTTTATTAAGAGAAGTTGTGGGTCATATTCGTAGCTCCTATGATCTTTACCTTGTCATGGATGTCCCGATGACGATCTATGAAGACAACACAGCATGCATCCAATAGCTTAAGAAGGGTTACATCAAAGGAGACAACACCAAGCACATTGCGCCGAAGTTCTTCTTCTCACATCAACAACAACAACATTAGAAAATTGAAGTCAGGCAAATCCGTTCATAAGACAATCTGGTTGACCTCTTCACCAAATCACTACCGAAGGTGACATTTCAAAAGCTTGTTCAAAGAATTGGTATGCGTAAACTTTCTGAGTTGTAACATTGCTAGTTCTCTTTGGAATTATGTCAAACTCAATAGGAGTATCCTGAAGTATACTTGCTTGATCTTAATGTACTCTTTTTCTCTACAATTAGGAGCATTTTTCCCACTGGATTTTTGCTACCTAACTAGGTTTTAACGAGGCACCCACCTTGGGTTGATCATATCCCTGATGACGTCCCGTAGACGTTTCTTTTGACTTTGCATTTCTCATACATTTTTCCTTAAACTATGGATTTTTCCTTACTCGGGTTTTTGCCATAACCTTAGGGTTTTTTTAATGAGACTTACTTCTTTATGCAAGTTCCTACCTTATTGAGAATAGCGTTGTTCCCAGAATCAGTGCCGATGAGTCAACTTCCTCAAACTTCTACATGATGCTGAATCTACCTTAAGTATTTACACACTCAAGGGGGAGTCTTATAAACTTTCCTAGTTCAAGTGTGATTATGTAAATCCTAGATTAGATTTGATTTTAGTTATTCTTTCCTATGTGGACTTGTCAGATAAAATAGGCTACGACAATATTGTATTATCTTATTATTTTAGATAAATTAAAAAAAATTAAGTTTTATTTATTTATTTATTTTTATTATGAAAGTTTCTTATTATCATTAGTCAGATAAATTTTACTTAACCTGTTGTCCAAAATTCAAATCAACTAGTATAGTATTACTATAGGCAAAAAATCTGACTTCAATTTTAGAGTCAATGACCCAACAAAGTTTTTTTTTTTTTTTTTTTTTTTTTTTTGAACAAATGATATTATTTACACTAAGGGGAAGAGGATGGGCTTAACCTCATAATGGGCTTGCAACAAGGTGGTTCCAATTCGCCTTTAGTGAGAATCAAATCTAAGACCTCTCACTTACAAGCGAAGAGGAATATCATTAGACCGTAGTACTAAGTGGCAACAAAGTTTTTTTCTCTCTCAGACAATGATACTCATAAATTTTTATCCTTTTAAAAGTGAGATTAAAATATTATAAAACACATAAAAATATTTAAAATACCAAGCACATTAAAAAAACTATAATAATTAATTTACAAGTGCAAAAGCTATAAAAAAAATATGCAAATGCTCGTGATCGCATCCTTTACACTTTGAGATGGGTGCATCATCATTTGAATTTTTAAAACCCTACAAACCCTCGTGAATAGCATTTTTAGGGTAGTTCATAATTCCTAATAATTAATGTACAAGCACAAAAAATGTAAAAGAATAACGCTCGTGATTCATCCTCCACGCATAGACAATGGTCACATTGTCATTTACATTTTTAAAACCCTCTAAACCATAATGAATAGCGTTTGTCATTTGAATGCAAAATTAATAAAATTCATAATAATTATTGTAGAAGTGTGAAAAATGTAAACAAAAATATACAATAACTCATAATAACAAGTTTTACAACTTTTGTGAAGGGGTCAACTTTGAAAATTGACATCATAATCCATAAACCTTAGATTTATATCTAGTCGTCAATTGTCGTTTACGCTTTATTCTCTCACTTAATTTTGGTTTTCAGATTGTCGTTTTTGAAAACGTGATCCTTTAGTGGAAGTAGAAAAATGAACGGTTTGGATCGTTGATACCATGTTCCGATATTTACGGTTAACTAAAATATGTGTCGATGTTATATAGTTTCTAGAGACTTTATAAACTTTGAGCAATATTTTCACCAACCGTAAAACTTTGAACGTAATATCAACGATCCGAACCGTTCATCTTCGTGCATCGATCCTCTAAAAGATCATTTTTTAATCACGAGTGTTTATATATATATATATATTGTTTATACCATAGTGTTGACCCTAGAAACTACCAAGCCTACGTGGCGCGCAGGCCGAGTAATCTATAAGCTAACTACGTCCTTTGGTGAATGCGGGGCGTGCCAACTCGTCGGCCGAGCTCGGCCGAGGAGTAAATTTGTTGATGTTGCGTTGGGTGCAAGGCTGACTCCTGCGTCTTGCGATTGTGACCGAGGAAGGAACGCGTCTCGGCCTCTTGGGTTCACGAACCTGAAGACAAGGTTACTATTCTTACGAAGTTCACGAGTCGTCGTCGTCGGATTCAGTCACAGTGATGTTATTCGTCAGAGTAAACTCACGCCGAATCGACACCAAAGTGTAAGGGCACAAATACTCAAAGCAAATATAAGTTTTAATAGTGAACGTGGTTCGGCCGTCTGAATGCCGAACTCTAAATCCCACTTGGGAGTATCCAATCATAAAATAACTCGGCATGAAATGCCCCGAGCTCGATATACTGTAACACCTCACTTTGCCTAGGATGCTAATGAGATGACCTCAATCAATAAGGATCCGAAAATCCTTCTCGATCGAGACTTGGATAGGTAACCAACCGTCATCGCCGCAGTGCTGTTGATGCCAACGGAAGATACTGCGAGACCGACTGATTCTACGATGACAGAGCTATCTATGCCGACTTAATATATCACCGGTTGCTTCCACAGTGCTGTTGATGCCAACGGAAGATGTGTCAGCGAGAAAAGAAAAGAAAAAATCTCAAAGTTGTTGAGAAAGTTTGCGCAGGGCAGTTTTGTGTTGAATTGCAGGGGGCCTTGAATGATGTACAGCCTCTTCTATTTATAGCAACGGATCCCCCAAGGTCGAGTTAAAACCCTATTCGGACTAGGACTTCTTCTCCTGATCAAACACTGACTCGACCAATCCTACTTTCATTATGACTGTGAACCTAGTCCCTTATTGAACCGGATTCGCTTTCGGGTTATTAATCTTGCCGAGACTCCTTATTGCACTAGGACTCGACCTGTTTTACGTCATGACCTAGTCGACCTAGGTTTGGAGGCCCACGTACTGAACGATCCATAGCACCCTTGTCGCAAGGCCTTCCGGGCCGAGAATGATTCTATACTCGGCCCAAACTACTATTTTGGGCCTAAACATTACCCCCTCGCTTTTGAGGCCTTCGGCCTGAACCCTCTGGTCGAGCTTTGGCCTTGAAGAAGCGAAATTAAAACGTAAAACTCAAATGCTCTCCTTCCGAGGTGCATTTATTGAACATGATTACACGATCTTGATTCTGCTAACCACCATTCTACGTGGCCTTCTTCTATAGGGCTAATCTATAATGACGTTTGGAGCGTGCAGCCCTCTGAACCATCATATCATCGTGGTCTTGTTGCTGAACACCACCATGCCACCTCGATCTACGAACCATTCAGCATCGTGCAGACGCCAAACCGTCTTTCACCATAAATCTCGCCGTCACATGCAATCGTGCGTCCCCCGAAACACGAAACCCTTGGTCTTCTCAATTGGATTTTCTGAATGTTCATAATGATTAGCGAATTTCTCGGTCGATTCTACCCTTCAATTCGAATTTCGAACGATTGCCCTTCCCTTCATCGTCCTATAAATATCGAAATCCTCTCATTTATACTTTTACGCGTTCAAATTTTCTGAATTTCCTGCCATTGTTCTAACGCATTTCTTTTTCCCGAGTCTTCATCCTCAAGTCTCCAACCCAGAAAAACCCCTTTCACATCATATTTTTTATCCTTCCCACAATGGCCTCCTTCCTCTCTAAGCTTTCCAGGGAATGTGATTAGTGTCAAAAAATTCTTGATCGAAACTCGATCAAAACCATACGGTTTGAGAGTGACATGAGTACTTCTCACCAAATCTTGGGCCCTCTTTTTAAAGTGGCAGTACCATCAGCCATTACTGGACTTCTCCAGGAGCATTGCCTATCATCCTTGCTCCAAGGGTTTGAATGGTCGAGATGGGATGCGGCAAAGCCTCAAGGCTCTTGGCCTTCAACCACTACAACCTGGGCAGCCTGGGTCATACGAATGGAAACGCTATTCGGTGAGCAATGGAAGGACCTCGGTATCTACGATGCCATCCTCCTCTCGTCTATGGATGTCGTTCTCGACAAGGAGCTTCTCCTAACCGCCCTATGCTTCTGGTGTTCGGCCACCAACACCATGGTCCTCCCTCTTGGTCCCGTTGGCCCCAACATTCTTGACATCACCGCCATTTTGGGAACTTCAGCAACTGGAATCCCCATCGATGCTGCCCTCTCCGGGTACCCGTCGAACCTTGACCTGAAGACACTTTTCGACAGACGGGCCTTTGAGACGTTGAGCAGTGAGGGTCAAATCCCCTCGAAAGAAGACGTTCAAAAACTCCACAAGAATTTCTTCAACTACAACACCCTCTATCTCCATTTTGCCGGCCTAGGAGAAGAGGCTCTGCGAGAATGGGAACATAAGGCTTTCCTCTTCTATTGGTACAATAAGTACATTTGTTGTACTAAATCGAACAAATGCTTGGTCGAGAACATACCGGTGGCCGAGGCCCTGGCTAGTGGTCACGCCCTGTCACTTAGCTTCAACATTATTGCCCATCTCTTCCGCTGACTGGCTGAGACGACCCTTCACAAGATCGACCCATACCAGAATGGTCCCCTCTGAGTTTTTCAACTCTGGCTGTAAGTTTACTTCACCTCCCTTCAGCTGGCAATCGTCGATTTCTTGCCAACGGAAGCCCTTGGGCCTCAGCTGGCCTCTCGACCAACACCCCGTTCACCAAGCCGAAGAGATATTTAGATACTTTTTCGCTCTTGATGACCTTTCCAACGACAAGTTCTTGATATGCCGTCGTCGAGAATATCCTTCCTCAATCAAGCTACCTACATCAATGTGGGGTGCAGACGAAGACGCCGACCTTCGTCAGTCCTGGGGGTCATTCGTGCTCACTCGCGACCTTCCTCTCGGCTGTGATGGGAAACGAGCGGGCTGGGAAGTATACCATCCTAACTTCCTGGCTCGACAGCTTGGCTACCTCTAAGGCTGCCCGATCCCCCTTCTCTCTTCGCGAACCGTCCTAAGCCATGGACGCGAGTCTGGTTCCTCAGAGAAGGAATGCAATATCGCCAAGAGGGAGTTTCAAGAGCAATGCCAAAGTTTCCGCCTCCGATCGGCCATCACAGAAACACTTAGTACCGATACCTTCGGCGAGTGGTGGGAAAAGTATACCCAGGAGTTCTTTAGTGTTCCGGTCGAAACTGTTTTGGACAAACTTTTCGGTGATCGACCTAAGAAAGCTTCTGTCTCCCAAGCCCAGGGTAACTGTTTCTTTTCCTTTTTTTTTTTTTTTTTTTGAACTATTGATCGGTTTTGCTGATTTGCTTGTACGTTCTCAGGAAGTCGACCATTGAAAAAGGTAGAGGCGGCCGCTGCAACCGTGGCCAAGAAAAAATCGGTCGTCTCTAAAAGGACAGAGGTTACCGCGCAAGCTTTGCCGAGTAAACGGCCTCGTCGAGAAGCCGAGCCAACCGTCGAACCCCCTCGGCCCCCCAAACGGGTCAAAAAGCTGGCGAGGTAAGGAAAACGGGATATTCACGTCATCTCCAGTCAAACCACGGGGGCGACGACTCCTAGCGTATCCCCTTCTCCCCCCGTCGCCCAAGCCTTGGTCGAGGATCGGCCAATTCCGGTCGAGGAAGCAGTCCAAGCACGGCCTGTTTCTAAGGTTGGGAACCAGTTGCTGTTCCCTTGGTCGAGGCTGCACCTGTCTTAGAAAAGGCAGTCCCCTCGACCGAGAAAACTTCCGCAAAAACCTCGGTCCTCTTTCTGGAGGAGAGTGAGGGGAGCGACGAAGTGCCTCTGGTGAGTCGTCCTCGTTCCCATCGTCAACCTCATCCCGTGTCCGAGGTGGCTGTCCAAGTCGGCCTTTCGACGACCGACCATTGCAAACCACCTGTCGAAGAGCCAGCGGTGGCGGTGGACGCACCCGTTCACCTGCAAGACCAAGACCTACAGTCCGTGCTCGAAGCTGTTGTCCGAGTCAGCCCGTCTACGGCTAACCATGGTAAACGACCTGTCGGGGAGCCAGAAGCGTCGGCGGAGACGCCCGTTCATCCGCAGGACCAGGATCTCAATATTCCTCCGCAGGAGGTTACTTCGGCCTTTATAAGTACCTTCTTCCACCTTTTCTTGGTTAGTTCTCTGCCGTAAAAACTCTAAACCAGGAAACTACTAAATGTCAGGTGCCTGCACACTCTTTTCATCGAAAATTCTATGCGTCGAAGGGTGTTATCTATATTTCTTGGCCGCCTCAATGGCCATCGAATGTAGATAACCTCCATCGGCCGCGTGAACTGAGGAGCAGCCTAAGACACTGGGCTCGGCCATTAAGCTCTTTAGGTTCGAGCAACGATCCTGAAGACATGGCCGAAGTCTCCTCTCGGCAGGTTAAAAGAAACGAAACCCTCTTGTTATCTTTTTAGGATTTCTTTGAGCTCAAACTTTATTTTCTGTGCAGGCCTCATGGGAAGTCGAATTCAAAGCCCTCCTGTCCAGCACAACTGGAGGGGCTGGTCCTTCGGCCGCCGCTACTGAAGCTGCTGATTCAACTGCTCTAACTCGGTTGCAAGAAGTCTTGTCGCTTTCGGCGTCGCAAGTACTCGAGCGCAACAGTCTTGATTTGCTCAATGCATGTCTAAACGACCTCGGAGCCGATGGTCACCTGAGCGGCGAGGCTATCGTTCAGGCGTCGTCTGCCTTGGAGCGGGTTCGGGAGGCCTTTAATATCTTCCAAAATGCTTTGAAGGCCGAACAAGACCTGCAAGCTGCGACGGCCGTCTAAGATACTCTCCGTCCAAAGATCGATGCTTTAAAGGCAAAAGAAGAGGCCTTGGCCGAGCTCGACCGTCAAATGGCCGAATTGGCGAAACGCAGGTCGGCCATTACCTCTGAGCTTTCCAAGGACTTCGAGTCGGGCAGCAAAGATTGCTTAACCGAGTATGCGGCGAACACAAAACGGGTCGAGCAGTTGAAGCTGGAGAAGAAAAACCGGCAGGCCGAGGTCATCATGGGCGAGGTGCAGTGGTTAGAGCTGAAGGCCCTGCTCGGCACTCTTCTACCTTCTTCGCCTTAACGTTATTTTGACTTTTATGTAAACTGCTTGACCAGCTCACTTTGTATTCTATCAATTTTAATGAAATGAATGTTTTACTCCCGCATTTCCCAAGTGACCGGATAGTATTTCTTCAAAAACTTCCCATTAATTGGTAATTTGTGAACTAAACCGGTCCGGTCTCTAAGATGATATACCCCATTGCCGTATACTTTATGCACAACAAACGGCCCTTCCCAATTTGGCGACCACTTGCCGAACCTAGGATCCTTTAGTCCTACAGACAACACCGTTTGCCAAACTAATTCACCCTCGCCAAATGTTTTCTGCTGTACTTTTTGATTATAGGCTCGTTCGACAATCCGTTTTTGTGCCACCAACAGGTTGTAAGCGTCAAGTCGCGCTTCTTCCAAATCTTCCAACTCCTGTCTCATGGACTGATTATATTCGGCGCCAACCAAACTACTTTGCTCAATCAACCGCAATGAATTTATGCTTAACTTGACTGGTAACATTGCATCATGTCCGTAGGTTAGTGCATACGGGGTTGTCGCAGTCGCCGATCGGGGCGATGTTTGATATGCCCATAATGCCTCATTCAACTTCAAATGCCATATACCGGGCCTTTCCTTTATTACATTCTCGAGAATGCCGATCAACACTTTATTACTTGCCTCGGCCTACCCATTTGCTTGTGGGTAATACGGTGTAGACTGTTCAAGCCGAATTTTCAAACCTACCGTATACTCTCTAAACCTTTCGGCTGTAAAGATCATGCCATTGTCGGTTATAATTGTTTCCGGTACACCGAATCTGGTCACAATGTGTTCCTCCACAAAGTCACAAACTTCTTTAGATGTTAGCTCGGCATATGATTTCGCTTCGACCCACTTAGTAAAGTAATCAGTCGCTACTATTATCCATGCGTGCTTGGTAGCCCCAGAAGATGGCGTGATTTTGCCGATCACGTCCATGGCCCATCCTCTAAACGGCCATGGTTTAATGACCGAATGTAACGATTCGGCCGGGACCCTTTGTATAGGCCCGTGGATTTGGCACTGTACGCAACCTCGTGCAAACTCGATACAATCCTTTAGTATTCTTGGCCAAAAATAGCCGTGTCGTCGAAGTAGCCATCGCATTTTTCGTCCGGATTGATGAGCTCCGCAAACCCCTTCATGGACTTCTGTGATCGCCTGAGCACCTTCTTGGGGGCCGAGGCATAGCAGTAGCAATCCATCCTCGCCTTTTTGGTATAACTCGTTTTGGTACGTGACATAGTTCGTGGCGTGAACTCGTGTCTTGCGACTATGCTTTCCATTGGGATTGTCAAGGTACTGCATAATGGGTTTTCTCCAATCATCCTGTATTTCCTTGATGGCACAAACCTCTATAGTGTCTTGTCGATCTAGCAACGAAGGTAAGGACATGACTCTGGTGCGTACCACGTCGTCGCGTCGGACGATTTACTGGTTAACCAAGGCCGGGTACAGCTTTCGTAATACCGGTATTTCTCGGCCTAGCTTGCCCCCCAGGAGTTGTGCACCGGAGGCGATTTGAGCCAACTCGTCCGCGTCGGTATTATGGATCCGGGAAATATGCTCGAAAGTAATACCGTCAAAGATTCGGCCAAATAGCTGGCAACCATGTGGTAGGGTGCCAGCGTACAACTCATGCAGCGGAAAGACCCATTAAGTTGGTTAATCATAAGTTCGGAGTCGCCGAGGACGAGGGCACGGGTGGCCCGCAAGTCATTAAGGAGGCTAAGGCCGATGATAAGGGCTTCATATTCGGCCTGATTATTAGTGCAGTCGAAATCCAACTTAATCGAAAAATACCAACGATCGTGATTAGGAGATTGAATGACAATGCCAACGCCGGCCAAAGATGAAGTACTTAAACCGTCAAAATACATCGTCCAATAGTTGTCGCGTGTTTCAACCATGCCGATTTCGACATCGGTGTCCCCAAAACAGTATGGGGAAGGGTGTTGAGCAAGGAAGTCGGCCAATGTCTGGCCTTTGACAGCTTTCTGGGGCACGTATTGCAAGCTAAACTCGGAGAACGCCATCGTCCACTTCCTAATTCTGCCTTTTACGATTGGCCGAGTAAGCATGTACCAGATAACGTCGGTCTGGGCAATGACTTGTGTGACCGACGGAAGCATGTAATGCCGGAGCTTAGAGGCGGCGAAGAACACAGCAAGACAGAGCTTCTCAACGGTGGAATAATTGGTTTCTGGTTGATTAAGATTTCGACTGAGGTAAAAAATAGCCTGCTCTCGCCCGGCATCGTTATCTTGGGCGAGGAGGCAGCCGATGGACTCTTCAGCCGCCGAGATATATAGTTTGAGAGGTTTACCGCGCCGGGGCGGAACAAGGACAGGTGGTGTCGTGAGGGAGACTTTGATTTGTGTAAACGCTGCCTGATGCTCGTCAGTCCACGTAAACGTATCTGAGTCCTTAAGTTTCAAAAGCGTTGAGAACGCTTTCATTTTACCTGCCGAGTTAACTATAAATCGGCGGAGAAAATTTATCTTGCCGAGTAAGGACTGCAGTTGTTTCTTCGTCATCGGGGGTGGAGCACTGATGATTGCACGTGCTTTATTCTCGTCCACTTCAATTCCACAGTGATGCACGAGGAAACCGAGAAAATTACCGGCCGACACACTGAATGCATATTTGGCAGGGTTCATCTAGAGATTGTGTTGACGCATATGAAGGAAAGCCTGTCGGAGATCATCCAAATGAGTCCGCTGTTGTTTGGACTTAATTACAACATCGTCAATATAGACTAAGACGATGGTTCCAATTAAATCATGAAATATAGTGTTCATTGCTCGTTGGTATGTGGCGCCGGCGTTTTTTAGGCCGAATGGCATGACAACCCATTCGTAAGTGCCGAGTGCCCTCGGGCAGTGAAAAGCAGTTTTGTGCACATCAGCTTTGGCAATGAAAATTTGGTTGTACCCGGCGTGTCCATCCATAAAGGACAAGATTGCATGATTTGCCACGACATCGATTAATAGATCCGAAATGGGCATTGTATACTCGTCTTTAGGAGTTGCCAGATTCAGATTTCTGAAATCGATGCAAATGCGCAATGCACCATTTTTCTTTAAAACAGGAACGATATTGGCCAACCATTCCACATATCGAGCTGTCCGAATGAACCCGGCTTTCAAAAGTCGAACTAGTTCATCCTTGATACCGAGTTGAACTTCGGTCGAGAAGCGTCGAGGTGGTTGACGGAAAGGTTTACATCCAGGTTTAATACGCAACTCATGCTCGACGAGAGTACGATCTAAACCAGGCATTTCATGATAGCTCCAAGCAAAACAATCTTTAAACTCCTCCAGCAGGGCACGAAGTTCGTTCTTCAGAGGTTGGGGAAGTAAAACACTAATAAATAAAGGCCGTGGGTCATCGACAGTCCCAACATTAACTTCTTCCAAGGGATCTTTGACTTGGGGTCGATTATCTTCGAGCTCGGCCGGGGCGGCTTGAATTTTGTCAAGAGATAAGACAGGACCATTATCTCATTCGACAAGGAACTCGACGAGGTTAACTCCCGAATTTGGTTGTTTCGATATAGTATACCAATGGGCCAGCAGTCGTTCCATAGTAGATGAAACCGCGGCCTTACGTTTTTCCCGATTAGTGTCAAACATCGGCTTCGGGGATGAAATTAGCTAAACCAAGTCTTGTCGAATCCTGATGGACAGTTTCGTCTCCAACCTTGATAGCTTTTTGAACAGAAATCTGAGTCGGCCGTCCCTCGTCATTGAAACCCTGTAGGGTGATATAGCCGACGTGGTCATCGTAATACCGTGCTTGGATCATGTTAGTTTTGAAGGGCTGACTATCGACCGAGTGAACGATGACCGATTTGCCGTCCCAGAAAACTAGCACTTGATATAAGGATGAAGGAATACAGCTGGTTTGATGAATCCAGTCTCGACCGAGCAGAGCATTATACTCGGTCTTGGAGTCGACGATAAAAAAGACGGTCATGTGATTTCGGCCAACAATATTTACCGCTAAAGGAAGCACCCCTTTGGTTTGTGATTTGTCTCCGACGAAACTGCTCATTGTGATCCCGGAAGGAATGAGTTCGTCATTGGAGCGACGTAACGCCTTCATGATGTTTACAGGCATGATATTGACCGTCACTCCGCAGTCGACAAAAACTTTGGAGATTGGATACCCTTCGATATGGGCCGTGACATACAATGGCTTTAAATGATGAAGGTTGGCCGATGATGAGCGATGAAACAATTCGGCCAAAGCTGCTTTGATATTGTCATCTTTTGTTGTAGAGTCGTCATCGGCAATAGTTACAAAGTCAATGTGACCGGCTTCCTCGGTAATTACGTCACCATCAAGGACACTCGGTTGAGCTGTGCTTGACTGAAAATCGGCAGGCAACACATGAACCATACTGATTTCCATGTTATCCAGAACTGAAGGGCACATCAGGTTAGGATATTCTTCGCTCGCTGCATCTCTTGTCTGGTCGGCGACTGCGGCATCCGCTGCCGTCAGAGTTGGACAAAGAGACTCTTCTGTTCCTTCTTCAATGGTTTGATCCTGCGTCGTCTCTTTGGCAGCCTGTTGGTTCTGCGTAATTGCCTCAGGTGAGGTTGAGATTAAAAGTGTGCTTCGGGCCAAGACCCGAACTTGCTCCTGGTAATGCATCCGGGCGTCTCTGGTGTCGAGATAGGCATCCAATCGTGCAACACGTGCTATTTCATCGGCCGTAAGGCCGAAGAGAGACACAGCCAAAAATACTTCAAAGTGATATCGTAAATACTGAAGGTCCTCTATTGAGAAAGGAAGGTCAGCGGCATCGATATCAGTATATGGGTCGACTTCAAATCCAAGAACATGAGCTTCTCGTATGTGCTGGAACCTTGCTTTCAATCTTGGGTCTGAGGTCTTCTGAATGATTTGCTCGGTATCAGGGCAAGTTTGGACCAGATCAATTGTGTCTTGACATGCTTTCGGCAAACCATACAGATCGTTGGCCGAATGTTTCTTATGAAATTCTCGCATATATTCCAAGGCCTCCCCGAGGAATGGTGGATGCAAATTCCATCGAATTTTGATCAAAGGCTCTTGAATGGCCGGCGAGGCTAATTTGCTTTCAGTTTCTTGCCTGAAATGCTTGAGGCATGCCTTCATCTTCCCAGGCCGAAGAAGCAGTTTGATCCGTTTATCAGCCTTTTCGAACGTGGTTTCGATATCTCGATTGACCAGCCGTTTCCCTTGAACCAACTCTGTCATAATAGCTGGAGGTGGTCGTTCATCGTCAGTGACAATTGTGTCCTTCGGCCGCCATTTAGGGACCGAAGTTTCTTGGGCTGCCCGTCGGCGGGCCATGCAATCTATCCTTTGGTGCCGGCGTTTCTGAGATTTGGACAGTGCGGTATAAACGCCTTTCGAAGAGTGATATGTATTTAATGTTGATCTCTAGGTTCGGGAGGTTTGAAAGTTTGTTGGCTCCGAGATGATTCCGAGCTGCTAGAGTTACGTATATAGTAGTCCTCGTCATAAAATGGAGCATCAAAATCAAGGCGCCGCCTGATTGAGGGTGTCTCTTCCATCCTCACTTTAGGACCGAGCCTATAAAAACCCCTTGATGATGGCCTACGTTGGCTACCTTTTGCTGGGTTACGGTCGTAGGTCGTTCCGTTATAAGCGAATAGGGCTTCTCCTCTGGCTCACTGTTGACCTTTGCGCTACATTTACTGCATAAAACCACCGTCCCACTATCTTCATCGGTGTTGTAATCCATCATAGGTTTGACAATAGCGGGTCCCGTTAAAGCTGTAGGTGGTTCGTTTGAACGAAAATCGGCCATGAAACGTGGCCGAGAATTCTGATTCCGAAAGCGTTGCGTCGCAACAACTTCGGCCTTCCCTTTCCCTTTGTCCTTAGGTAGGCACGCATCGACCATATTTACTGTTGCTGTGGGGAACAGGTCAGTATCAACACTCATCTTCTTCTCTGGAAATTTCAGTTTGCCATTATCAATCCAGTTTTGGACGTTGTCTCGAAACACGACGCAATTGTTTGTCGTATGTTTGCTTGAATTGTGGTATTTGCAATATATCTTTCCTTTAAGCTCTTCGGCCTTGGGAATGTTGTGCCCAGGCCGAAGTTTGATGATCCTCGCTGATAACAGTTGATAAAAAATTGCATCGGCCTTTGTAATATCAAAAGTATAAACTTTTGACGGTTTCAGTGTTCCTTCAGTAGCTGAGCGGATTTTGACTTCCTTAGAGTCAACTTGAGTTAGTGCCTTGCAAACGTATGGCTTATCTATCACTATCTCAGCTGCATCCACACTAACGCATTCATCCTCAGTTGATGCATAATTGACAGTAGGATTTTTGTAAATCGTCCCCCGAGATGGAGCTTTCGAAATCTTTTCCTCGCGGAGCAAATAATCATACTGCTCGACATGTTGGGCTAATTCGTACATATCCCGAAAGTTTGCCCCTAAGAATTTCTTTTTGTATTCGACGTCAAGACCGTCCAGAGCAAGCCTGACGAATTCGACTTCGGGGAGAGGTACTCGGCACCAATTCCTGGCTGATTTGAATCTGGTAAGATAATCCATTGGTGACTAGTCGGACGCCTGAGCCACCTAGCTAGTGAGGATACTGACATTTCCATTCCCGGGCGATAAAACTGCTCATGAAATTTCTCGACCAACTCCTCCCAACTCTGGACGGAATTCGGTGGGAGGTTAATATACTAAGCGAATGCTGAACCAGTCAGCGAAAAATTGAAAAGTTGCAGCTTGTGAAAGTCACTATTGACGTCCCCGCATTGCGCGGTGAAACGAGCTACATGTTCTAACGATGATAAGGATGATTCTCCGGCAAAAAGGCTAAAATCCAGGATTTTAAAATCTCTAGGGTATTCGAACTGTTCCACATAAGCTGGATATGGGTGTATAAACTTAGGGAACTTCAGCCTTTTCTTCATGGCTGAATCGATCATCCGTTGGACCTCGGTCATATCGACGGGTGTTACTTCCACTCTCTGGTCGGATCCGTCTGACCTACTATTCAACCCTCTTCCCCTTTCCAAGTGAATTGGCCTGAGCCGAGCAGGAATTGGCTCGGCCGGTGCACTTGATAATAGATTATTCCTCGGCGGCAAATGCTGGGCAAGATCGAAAGTTCTACCATCGCTGACCTTACTAACCAGTATTTCGAGTAATCTGGTTTGTGCTTCACTGGAATTGCGTATCACGTCATGAAGCTTATCGATTCCTCGACTCAATGTCTGTTCGACCGTCCGAGATTGCTCGTCAAGCCGTTTTCAAATAAACGACCTTGTGGGTGGATCAGATCTTTCGCCATTATCTTCATCACAATCTTCTATTACTCCTTCATTGAGAACGCAAGTGTTCCTGTCGGGAATTTCAAGACTGCGAACCTGACCGCCGAGATTAACTTCCCTTTCTCGGCGAGTTGCGCTCGTGGACTCAGGTGTCACGGCGCTGATGGGATTCTGCGCTTGTGGCACATTGTGTCCTATGTTCTGAGTTGGTAAATCGACTGTCGACTTTCCCATAGCTGTTTTCTTTTTTATCGATCGTGTTTTAATTGGCATGAACTTCGTAGTTTAGCACTGGGTCCCACTGGGCGTGCCAAAATGTTGACCCTAGAAACTACCAAGCCTACGTGGCGCGCATGCGGAGTAATCTATAAGCTAACTATGTCATTTGGTGAATGTGGGGCGTGCCAACTCATCGGTCGAGCTCGGCTGTGGAGTAAATTTGTTGATGTTGCGTTGGGTGCGCGGTTGACTCTTGCGTCTTGCGATTGCGACCGAGGAAGGAACGCGTCTCGGCCTCTTGGGTTCACGAACCTGAAGACAAGGTTACTATTCTTACGAAGTTCACGAGTCGTCGTCGTTGGATTCAGTCACAGTGATGTTATTCGTCAGAGTAAACTCATGCTGAATCAACACCAAAGTGTAAGGGCACAAATACTCAAAGCAAATATAAGTTTTAATAGTGAACGTGGTTCGGCCGTCCGAATGTCGAACTCTAAATCCCATTTGGGAGTATCCAATCATAAAATAACTCGGCGTGCAATGCGTCGAGCTCGATATACTGTAACACCTCACTTCGCCGAGGAGGCTAATGAGATGACCTCAATCAATAAGGATCCGGAAATCCTTCTCGACCGAGACTTGGATAGGTAACCAACCGTCCTCGCCGCAGTGCTGTTGATGCCAACGGAAGATACTGCGAGACCGACTGATTCTACGATGACAGAGCTATCTATGCCGACTTAAGATATCACCGGTTGCTTCCACAGTGCTGTTGATGCCAACGGAAGATGTGTCAGCGAGAAAAGAAAAGAAAAAATCTCAAAGTTGTTGAGAAAGTTTGCGCAGGGCAGTTTTGTGTTGAATTGCAGAGGGCCTTGAATGATGCACAACCTCTTCTATTTATAGCAACGGATCCCCCAAGGTCGAGTTAAAACCCTATTCGGACTAGGACTTCTTCTCCTGGTTAAACACTGACTCGACCAATCCTACTTTCATTATGACTGTGAACCTAGTCCCTTATTGAACCAGATTTGCTTTCGGGTTATTAATCCTGCCGAGACTCCTTATTGCACTAGGACTCGACCTGTTTTACGTTTTGACCTAGCCGACCTAGGTTTGGAGGCCCACATACTGAACGATCCATAACACCCTTGTCGCAAGGCCTTCCGGGCCGAGAATGATTCTATACTCGGCCCAAACTACTATTTTGGGCCTAAACACATAGTTAGGGCCTCGTATTTAGATCCCATACAAATATTCGGGGGACTTAAATGTAATTATGTGATAAAGGAATGGGCAAATATGTAATAAGTGAGGAGTCCTTATTCTATAAAAGGACCCCTTACCCTCACAATTAGAGGAGGTCAATTCCTAAGGCTCCTCACCCTCTCAACGCTCTCACTCTCAGAGCTCTCTCTCTCCCTCACTTCTCAGAGAAATACAATACAATCAGTGTGGACGTAGCCCAAACCTTGGGATGAACCACGATACATCTTGTGTTATTTACATTTCATGCAGATTTACGGTTGGATTTACGTTGTTCCAAGACATCCGATTTTGTGCATCAACACATATTATTCCCTCAAAACCCTTATATTTAAATCTGTTAATTTGGTTGTCATGATTTCTACCATCACTCCACTTCGACTTCTGAGTCTTCTCCCCCTCACGAGTCACGTGCAGTTCTTGCTCACGCATTGCAGCATTTGGTTTTATCCATATTTGCACACTAAGCAGTTTTTATTAAGTTTTCTTTTTCTTAATTACTTTAAGAAACCAATCTCTGTGTCATTTGCTCTTTTGCCTCTCGACCACATTAGGCTGTATTCGTCAGTCGCTTTCAATCTTTTTGGTGCCCTACGGCTACTACGACTATATTTGGTACAAATTACGAGTGGAAAGTTTGCCCACCGGCCACCAAAGGGAATATTTTTTATTCCCACCCAAAAAAGTTGGAAAATGTGGGGAATGAGGGGGAGCGTATTCTATATGTTTAGGTACATCATGTTTGGAAGTGTTTATAAATTAATGAAAATTTCTTTTGGATCATTAAAAGTATTTCTGAATATGTTATGCATAAAATTTTAAAATTGCTTGTGTTCAAAAAAGCACTTAAGTTCTTTTTGGGAGAGCACCTATCAAGTACTTCTTTCAAGAAGCACTTCTAGTGAGTTAAAATGTTTTCTAAAAAATTATTTCCAAACGAGCCCGTATGTGCCAAAAAAATAATAAGCGTCATGTAACGTTATGTTAACTCTAACTCAACTAAATTACATGTTAAGTATTAGTCAAATTCTAACTCGACTTGTTTGTTGTATTCTTATTAAATCACTCGATATTGTGTGGTTTAGCTCTCCCTCCTCCCCCTCCACCCCCCCCCCAAAAAAAAAAAAAAAAAAACACAAAAAACAACTATCCTCACTAATTTCTCATTAACGAACTCGATAGTACTCCGCATCAGCTTATGACAAGTTAATGGGTACTAGGTAAAGGCCTATAAGTGAGTAATGGGTTTATGAGCCACTGACGTCATTTACTCACTTTATTTTGTGCAACTAATGTCGGTTACCATACAATATTATATTTTTTTGTATTATTTTAGACATGGAAATTGTTAGAAATACTATCTTTTGTTACCACATTTTGTCAACCACCTTATGATGTGGTGGTTAATGGTTTGATTCTTTTTTAATAATTTTAAGAAGGAATTCATTCATCAACTGTTATATCATGTGGTTTTCAAAATATTTTAAATAGTGGTCTCTATGAAGTTCATTAGATAACATGATAAGTGTATCAAACAAATGATTGTTTCTTAGAAAAAATAATTTTTTTTATCACAAATGGTTCTATGTATTGCAAATACATAATTTTAGTCCTTTATGATTTGAATCAATCAATTAATTTTATCCTTCATGTTTTTCCTTGCACATCAATTTCGTCTTTGCCATCTAATTTCATTAGAAATTCTGTTAGTATACTGATGTGACAACCATGTGGAACATGATAATAAATAAGAATATATTATACGGTTGCCACATCAACACACTAACGGAATTTCTAACGTAACTTAACGACAAAAATGAAATTAATGTGTAAGGCAAAACATAGAGGATGAAACTGATTGATTCAAAACATAAAGGACCAAAATTATGTATTTGCAATAACTAAAGAATTATTTGTGATAAAAATCCAGGAAAATTATGGTGTATTTAAAAGCTCTGTCGTCTAATGCATTTTTATTTCCGTGTTTCAGTCCCTCTTAACCTTTTTTATTTGGACTCGGCAAAAGTATTGTACTTTATCCTTGTTGATGCACTCTGACCCCTCCACTATGCAGACCCCACCAAACAAAAGAGCTCCTTTCTTTCTTTCTTGTTTTCCAACACCACTTTTTGGTCTCTACTCATAACTCAAATCAGTTTTAAGTCGTATTATGCTGTGTTTTTAGACCAGGAAGCCACTTTACATCTTTATGCTGCTGGGTCGGTAGTCTATCGATATTTGTTGAATATTGACGATAGTGGCGAAGTTAGGAATTGTAGAGGCAGGGTTGAAACTTAAAAGGGTAAAAAGTTCTTAAAAAATGTGGACAACCAAATCATAAACATCAAAATAATCATTCTAAGACATGTTTACAAATCCGTAATTGGGTAATACTGCAATTAATACATCTCAAACACAAACACAAATAATGACAACCCCCAACCAAAAGAACAAGACCATGAAAAACATAAAAAAAAAAGAGACATAAGACTAAATTCATTAGATTGTAAAGGGTAACTGTAAAGAATAAAGGGAATGCATGTAAAATCACGATGTGAATTTTCATGAAATGCTAGCGCTAGCAGACTCCAGACTATTGACATGCCCTCGGAACACTTGAGAAGCTGGAAGTTTTATCAATCTCAAAACTGGCTCAGCTGATAGCTCCACGTACAACCCATTTTCTCTGACCACAAACTCTCGCTCCACCTCATATCTCTTCCCCTCATCCAATCAGTCACAGTCGCAGGAATACATGAGAAGTGAGAGAAGAATATCATGGTGTTGTGGGGGTAAAAATTTAGAAAATAGAACAGTTTCGTGCAAGTTCAGAGGCATCAAAAGGGTGGATTCTTGCTCTTAGGATCGATCTTCAACAACCGCAGGTGCAACCGCACCTCCTTGCTCCTATATGGCTTCGTCATTTTGAACAGAAGTAATTACACACACCTGTTTTAATTTTTATCATATTGAAAAAAATTTAACTGATCAATGAAGAAAATTAAAAGAATATGTATGACGAGCTAAAATATGTGTGTTTATCACTAAAACTTTGATTATCTTGAGGAAAACTACTCTTATTTTCTAAAACCAATTAATATATCACTGATAAAAAGATATTAAAGAAACCAAACTTCAGTAGCGTTGGCCTTAATGAATGATTGATGTTCGAGCTCCCGAAAAGTTGTGCTAAGTTCAACAAAATGAATTGATCAGTTTTTGATGTGGGAATTGGTTTTTCATGTGATCTTATATGGGATCACTCGTGAAAGAGTGTGTTAGAGAATAGTGTCAAATCATAAAAATACAAAAATAATGAACAACTTATTTGTGGGAGATTCACTTAGTAATAGGTGATTAAATTGACACATTATTGAAAAAGTTGGTGGTGGATCATATTAAGCTTGAAAAGTCTGACATGGTATTGGCACGAATTTTGATTGTGGGTCCTGTCAGTCCTTGTCGTACTGTGCCCAATTTACTTGGTTTAATGTAACATCATGCTTTCATCCTTAACAATGTGAAGTTTATTGAACATTAAGAGGCGTGTTGAATGTAAGTCTCCCATCAAAAACTTAAGAAAATGAAGTACAATATATAAATTTATGGTTGTGTGAAACAATCAGACCTGCTGTTTTGTACAAGTGACAAGATGTGAAGTTTATTGAACATTAAGATGCATGTTGAATATAAGTCTCACATAAAACACTTAAGAAAATAAAGTACAATATATAAATTTATGGTTGTGTAAAATGGACCAGGATCCTCTCCTGAGCAGATGGAGAGGATCCTCCTGACCAGGCCCATCGGGCCGTTCATTTTTTATCCAACGGCTACAAACAGGAGTCTCCTCTAAAAGTTATAATAATTATAGTCGTTGGATAAAAAATGAACGGTCCGATGGGCCTGGTCAGGAGGATCATCTCCATCTGTTCAGGAGATGATCCTAATCCGTGTAAAATCATCAAACCTGCTGTTTTGTACAAGTGACAAGATTCTAGTTGGGAAACAATATCAATGTGGTTAAAAGTGAGTTTGTGGCCCGTCTCTCTCTAAGTTTCTGACAACTATTAATAAGTTCTAGCACTACAAGAAACTGACAACAGCCTTAGTTGCAGAGAATGAGGTGGATAACAACCTATTAGTAGGTAATGGGATTATTAGTCACTAATAAGCTTTTTTATCTCTACTAATTAATAAAACCCTATTTGCCAACCAAAGTGGGTGAAATGACAAATTAATCTTCTATCACACAAAAAAAATGATGTTAAAATACCTCCAATATTATAAAAAATAAAAAAAAATAAAAAATAAAGCCTCAACATTCTCTCTCTCCTTATCATTTTCTAAAAAAATGTATTCATACATACAAAGTGTGTAAGCAAATGCTAGTAAGTCTTTCATATAAAGATGTAGTTAAACACATTATTTCTTTGTTTCAGTCCTTTTAACTTTGCCAGGACAAAAAATGGTGTGTTCCTTGTTGATGCACACTCAACATGTAAAAGCTCTTTGCTCGTACCCATCCTTGTTTCAGTCCTTTGAACTTTATTATTTGAACTTGTAAAAAATGTCGATTCTTTGTTGATGTACTCTGACCCTCTTCTTTTGCATTTCGCCCACTAATTAAACAAAAGAGTACCTATATATTCTTTTTGTTCACTTCTCTCCCCCTTTTGGTCTCTACTCATTAACTCAGTTAATTAGCTTAATTAAGGTCTATTTTGTACATGTTTGGATGGACTTTTAGTAACCTTTATAATTACGGCTGGTCGGTGGTACCCGGTAGTATATCTTTTTTTTTTTAATACTAAAACGATAGGAACCCTAGCCCTTTTTCCATACCCGTATTATTTCTTAATTTATCACTCAAAGTAATTTGCTTAATTTATCACTCAGTATGATCCAGTATATAATAAGAAAGCTCTAATTAACAGGGGCACAAGGCAAACATGTTTAATATTTTAATCAGAGGTAGATATCTCATATCTCACTGTAGCTAACACGGCCGGATTGTGTTGAAATCCCACATCCAAGATGGAGTAAAGATATTGGATTCGATATTTATATGTTTATTGCCTTTCCTTGTCATCTTTGTGGAGTGAGAAAGTGAAGGGCATAATTCCCATCGCATCATCAAAAAAGGCTTTACGTGCGTGGAGTCAACTTTAGCTATGAGAGCGACCAACAACATGTGAGAAATTCCTGCACCAGTTAATGATCGATCAGAGTAAAGTGAAGGGACAAAAGCCACAAATTACTAGCACGAGGACCGCGTGAGAGCATTTCATACCACCATTTCCAGGGAAAAAGAAGGAGAAAAAGAAAATTTGATTTCGTACTCACTAGTTCGCTTATTTTACAAAGACGTGTGTACCTAACGCGTACCGTCTTATAAAATAAGGGAGAGTATCTTCTAGGATAGAGTAAAACTAGGTATTAGTACTAATATACGTTTATAATGTGTGAATTTATAAATCTTATATAATGTGACTAACATATGTGTTACAATGTGTGGATTAGTAAAACTACATATTATAGTGTTACTGTCACGCACAAGAATTTCTCATACATTTTGATCTAAAATCATAATATAATTCAAGATTCAGAAATTAGAAAACTAGATTTTAATCCTTAAAATAAGATGAAATTTAGAAATATGTCTCATACAAGATTAAAATTTGATTTTAGTCTCTAGACTCTATATAATGTCAACATATGCATTCAATGTCTTTTTTTATTTATAATTTTATGGTGTCCTTGAATTAAATTATATGAAAAATATTGTAAATTTTATTACTGATTTGAATTCAAAAGAATTAGCTTTTATTTGTTGACATTTTGCATCTCCAATTTATGGTAAGTATCTTATACAAGAAAATATTTTTGATAAAGACTTTTTGGTTCACTTATTTTTTACATATTTTCTTATGTGCCACTAGTTTATTACAATATTTAGGTACGGACATTTTCAGTACACTAGTATAATATAGTATGTTTAGGTACGGATATTTTGGTACACTAGTTTGTTATAATTTATTTAGATACGGACATTTCAGTACACTAGTTTAGTATAATATGTTTACATACGGACTCTTCAATACACTTATGTTTTTGCATATTTTCTTATGTGCTACTAATTCATTTTAATATATTTAGGTATGCACGTTTCAGTACACTAGCTCAATAAAATATATTATGGTACGAATATTTAGGTACATTAATTAGAGAAATTAAAAAAATTTAATGTCACTCCCCGATCCGGACATTCGTCCAGGATCAACACGTGACGTCACCAATTGCATGTATATCTAACATACCTCACCTTTGGGATATGTACAAAGCACAACTAACGATCCAACTGCGTAGTAATTTTTTTTGTACACTTTATGGCTACATCTAACCTCCTTGTTAGACTGCCTACGTACCTTAAACAGGGATCAAGGCATTCGTAGTTCGTCATTCGTCGAACTCTAATCTTTTCGTAAAATACTTCTAGCAGAAATCATGGAGTACCACACTACACATCAACCTTACACCAAACAATAAGGTAAGCCATCTTCACACATATGCTTCCCAATTCATCCATCATATAAACCACTATATTTCACATAATACCTCAATTCATGGTATGCAACATCTCAAAGAACAGTCAACAAAGCACAGTGTTATTCTCTAGCCACATTGGTTAACAAGTCTAATCATAATGACAACAATCACAACCAACATCAATCAATAACACATATCATAGACAAAAATCCAGGGCTAGAGCGACACAGTTCGACTGAAGCCTACATCTCTGAAGCTGAAATCAAATCCAAGGAACCAACACGTCACATGGATACAATTCTGAACCATCACTCAATGGAATTGCGGAGTAGAAGGGATTCCGGACCATCACTCAACGGAATTGCGGAGTAGAAGGGATTCTGGACCATCACTCAACCGAATTGCGGAGTAGAAGGGATTCTGGACCATCACTCAACGAAATCCATGTGGATATAGTACCTACCGAATGTACCAGGTATATCTAAACTGCATCATCCCTATAAATTACAACGTAATCACATACATAATACTTCTAATAAGATTCCAGGTTCATATCATCATAAAAACAATCATACACGTCATACAAACCACATTTCATAAACGTTTCCAAGTTATAGTCGAATCACAATTAATAAACCTAGATCGATGGCTAAGAATAAAAATAACAATTTAATAGAAATCACATTTAATAAACAAGTATAACTCAATATGGCACCATTAGTACATAAAACGAGACACACGTCATCACGATAAGCCCATTAAGCTCCATGAAATCTCAACAGCACTCTAAGCTAAATGGCACGCTAGAATAATTCGTCTAGTTGACTAAAATGTCAACTGTCAATCAAGGTAGAGGGTTGGGTCCACAACCCTAGTAATCTAATCCGGAAGATTCGCCTATCAGATTTATGATCCGTAAATTCCCAAGGGTCTTTTTAATTTCCTAGAACAATATCTTAAAATTTCGGAAGGATCCAACAGTCGGATCTCCGCCAATTGCTAAAATTACGTGGCGCCACCGTTTAATTTTACAACTTAAGAAATCAATCCAGGAAAATCTGTAAGCAAGATTCCTAATCTTTCAGTTCCTAATATCCTCAAATATTATGTACTATTACGTATTTAAGTTTGGTGCTGATCCAACAGTCGGATTGTCAATTCATATAATGCCCAAGTGGCGGTCTATATCAAAACTAAAGTCATACGATGAGATTTCATCAATCGAACATCACATATGGAATCAGGGTATCCAAATCAGTGTAGGAAAGGCAGGTGGGGTCTTAGCCCATGCCCCGCCACACGGGGCGGCCGACCGCCCCGACTCGCTGGAAAATTCAACTATTTCAAAAAATTACCAAATTTTACAAGAATGTAGATCTCAATGAGAGGAGAAATTTTCATACCTGGGCAAAAGTTCAATTCTGCAGTGAAACGCCTGAAATCAGTCTTCATCCGCGGGAACCCTAGAATTGGGTGTTCCTTGATTCGTCCTCAAATCGACTCCGACGTTCCAACCAATGATTGGGCATTGTTCCCGAGCTCAAGGGAGGTATTTTGATGGTGAGGATCAATGGGGAGGGTTGCAGAAAACGGTGAATCGCCTCTGGGTGCCTTCGAAGCTAACGACTTCTGTTCTACCAAATCTGAGCCCAACAACTCCATTTTTTGGATGAGAATTAAAGGTGAGACAATGATGAGACATTTCCAGGTGGTGGCTTGGCTTAGTTCGCTGGCATTTGGCCGGAGGAACCAACGGTTCCATTGTTTCCGATCAAGTCAGGTCGTAAAGATCCAGGTAAGGGATTCATGATCCCTTGCTTCTCTCCCCTTTCCCTTCCTTCTTTTCTTCTTTCTCCATTGGTCACCCTCCTTTCTCTCTCCTTTCGTAATTCGGCCCCCCTCTCTCCTCTCTTCCCCCTATTCTTTCATTCCCTCCCCCATTTTCTGGTTAGTCTTCCCGATTTCTCTTTTATTTTTATTTATTTTTTTAATTTTATTTAATTTTTTGTATTTTTTTATTTCCTTTCTCTCATTGGTCCCTTTCCAAAATAATAGGAACCCCTCAAAATGTTAAATTCCTATTTTATTTAAGAAACTTCTAACGTCCGTAATTTCTCTTTAATACAATATGTAGTTTGCAATAGTGAAGTCCAGTAACGGGATTTCACATTTAATGAATTAAAATACGTGTAATAATAAATTTAAAATTTAATTGGAGACGGGTTAATTACACTAACACCCCCTCATATTCATTGTGTTTTCACAAAACCCTCTCACGTTTGAAATGTAACACTAACACCCATTGATGTTCTAATTTACTTTCACATTACCCCTTTAGGACAAATTTGCCCTCATTATTAATTATACTTTAAAAAAATGAAAAATCCTTTGAATAAATAAAAATAAAATCCAAATTAAAATCTTACATTAAACAATAAAGAAAAAATAAAAATAAAATTAAAGAAATATCGTTATCTTTCTTCCTCTACCATGGACTCGAATCTTCTCCGGAATTCGGCATTAAAAAGTTCAAGGTTTCCAACGACAACTTGCATTTCGTGAGGAAGTTTCTTGGGAATTCAGCAGTTTTTATGTCTTTTTATGACGGAGAGTGAGGCCAAACTTGTGAAGAGACTGATTGATTGAAAAACTGAGATAAAGGAGTAGCTTCTTATGAGGACGGCTAGGGAGGAGGTGAAGCATCTTAAGAATTTCTCTTATGTTGTGGTGAATGCAAATGGGAGGCCCTAAACCCTATTTTTTTAAAAGGTTTTTACTTTTATTTTTAAAGTAAGTAAAAATAAGGGCAAATTTGTCTTTAAGAAAATATTTTTAGGTGCTGTCAACCCTACAGGGTTTATGTGAAAGTAAATTAGAACCTTAGGGGGTGTTAGTTTTATGTTTTGAACGTGAGGGGGTTTTGTGAAAACACGATCAACCTGAGGGGGTGTTAGTGTAATTAACCCATGGAGACATTAAATAAGATATCCATAAATATTAGAACAAATTATAATATAAATTTAAATTAAGTACACAATCAAGAACTAAAATTAATATGTAATCTAACACAAGCTTTTATTATAATCTTCTTCGAGGATTAAAGTTCAAAAACCTATTAAAAAATTAATAGTAGAATTCACAACAATGTACATAGCTATTTTAATCTAGAATCTGGACAGATGAGATAAATCATGAATCTCTTTAAAAGGAAATACTAGTTACAGTTTAAACTTGGATGGAGTAACAATGTATATAGCTTAGATAAAATGTAACATTTGGCGTTCGAACTGTAAACCCTCAACTCTCAACTGTAAACCCTTAACTCTGAAACAGGAAATTCTGCACAAAAGTAACAATCATATACGTACCTTGCTCAAACAAAGCCAACCCTTGTTCTTTTCTCTAATTACAGGTTCGCTTAGCCAATGTAACTATGAGCACGTATAAACTCTCTTCCCAAATTCTCGCTCTAGAAACTCTCTTGAACCAGCCAAACCCTAACCTTCCTTTATGGCTGTTGGCCTCTGGGTAAGGTTGAGGGCCGGTGGCAGCTTTATAGATGTGGTGGACCTGTCTTGTGCCGTGGCACAGCTGTGGTCCTTGCTTGAGGGTCCTATCCTCCCATTAGATGGTGTCGTTTTGTGGTTCCTTTCTCAGATTAGTTTATTTTAGCCTAGTTTAGATTAATTTAGTTTAGTTTAGTTTAGAGCTAGTTTACTCTAGTTCTATTGTCTTGCCTAGCAATTGTTGTGGACGCACAGCAACGATGATTGTATTTGGTTTTTACTTTGAGCGTTGTATTATGTGGTCTTGTCTACTAAAGATAACTTTATGTGGTCTCGCTTCCACGATGAGTTTATGTGGTCGCGCTATTCGGCGGTGATTGTTTGTAATCACCTATACAAATATGTTATATATTGTTTCCATGACAGGTTTGTATGGGCGTAGTGGGAAGTTCTCGTGCATGTGGTAGCTGTTTAGGGGTTTACTATTATTGTCTTGTTTGTGCAAATTCACCACTAGATCATTTTCTTGGTCATTGAATGATTGTACCCAATTGACACCTATGTATTGCAAAATATCTTATTTAAATACCTTATTATTTTCCCTCTAACTAAACACATTAGTGAAGCATACTTTTAAGGTGTTCGCATAATATGCAGAGTACGACTTACGACCAGCTGCCATAGATCAATCGTAATCAGTCTCATATAGCGGCGTCGTTAAATATGTTTTGTTAAAAAATAGGAAGGGTGATACTTTGACCCCCCAAAAAGGGGTTCGCAGCTTAATCAATAGTGTCCCTCGAGAAATTTCACTTATTATGATGTGTAGGGTTAAGATATGGTGACACACACTTTTGACACTTATTTTGTAAGGCTTATTGTAATGTATTTTAACAGTTTGGACCGTTTATATTTTAGTAGAGGGTAATGCTAGGGAGATAAATTTGTAGACAAAATTATGAAAACTAAAGGACATGAAAGTTGATGATTGGTTTATTACTAGCGTTGTTAACGTGCTCATTCCTATTGGTGACACATCATTTAGTTTATAAATTTTCTCTTCCTAGCATTACCTTTTAGTATATCATTTTAGATCACCCTTACAAAAAATTAGATAAATCCAAAACAATTAAGACAATAATTTGTAGTGAAGAAAATTGACGAATATAGTTCTACAAAATGAACACTTAATTTCATTCAACGGTCATATGATTTCAGATTCGGGCGATATTTGGTAGACATAATCTTTGAGGTACGTAAGACATAAAAAATAGACAATTAGATCGTAAAAATACATTATAGAGTGAATCTCATAAAAATGTGTCTCCGAATCCTAACTTATAGATATTGGCCAGTATTTGTATTTGCTATGGTTGAGCTTACTGAAGCAAAGGAGAAAGTTGATGATGAAAATATAATTCTGTGGCTACCAGCAACCCATTTATTCCAATGATTAAAGGCTTATTTGAGTGTATAAAGGTATAGTTTAATATGCTTGAGGGGATTTACTGGTCTAAGACTTAGAATTTAGGTTAATCTATTCATAAATTGGTGGGGCTATCCATACACCTTTTTTTTACCTTTTACACACATCTTTCAATTTTCGACCGTCGGATCAAATGAATTGAAGACGATCAAATACTAGAATTTAACAAGAATGTGTAAAAAGTAAAACTGGATGTGTAAATAGCACCACCTTTCAGAATACATATAGTACTGGTATATATTTGTAGTGCAAAATTGCAAAATGCAGTGTGCATATCAATATAATAGGCATCTATGTTAATCGATCATCACTAGTCAGGGATCTGTTCTGTTCTAAAAACTAATTTTATGTTAGTGCCCAACACTATCTGGTATCTACCATTCCAAAGTACCCATTATTGTTTATAACACTAATGAATGTAGGGTTTTGGAGGTTTCACCAAATTTGTCATAATTTCGGCATCTAGGATTAATAAGTGAAATATATGTGGATCCATACATAGGCTATAACTTTGTCTCTGTCATCATTTCCCTAAAAGGGGGAAAAGGAAATGGCCAATTAGGGAAGAAATTTTTCAATGTGCCAAGAACACAATTGAAATACAAAATGTTATAATACAATTGGTTAAATTTTTTTTTTAAAAAGTTTTCAACCAATTATATTATATATTTAATCTATTGGGCTGTGTTCCTAACATAATGAAAAATCTCTCCAACCAGAGAGATGTGGGTACCAATATGTTTAGAATGGCAAGCAATATGCCAATATATTTTTCAAAATTGTTATAATATCTTTCAAAACAACCTGGTCATGCATTCATGGTATCCGCAGTTTTTGCCAATCTAATTATGATTATTATTTTGCCTTAGTATTACGGTTTAGTGGTATTCCTGTTTATTTGTATATAAGAGGTTTTAAGTTCGATTCTCACCAAAAACGAATTTAAACCACATTGTTAGCCAATCGTGAAGCTTAGCCCAAACCTCCCCTCCTCCTTAATGTAGATAATATCGTTTCATTCAAAAAATATATATTATTATTATTATTTGAGAAAAGGTACCAATCTAATTATTATTAAAACAAAATTATGTAACAACATGAGATTTTGATTCACAATTGGCCAAAATGATGTGTGTGTGTGTATATAAATAGATTAATACGATAACTGTGACATCTCACATCACCCAGGGGAGTGATCCTTAAATGTATATTCTCATCCCTACCTAGCACGAGGCCTTTTGGGAGCTCATTGGCTTCGGGTTCCATTGGAACTCCGAAGTTAAGCGAGTAACGCGCGAGAGCAATCCCATGATGGGTGACCCACTGGGAAGTTCTCGTGTGAGTTCCTAGAAACAAAACCGTGAGGGAATAGTCGGGGCCCAAAGCGGACAATATCGTGCTACGGTGGTGGAATGGGCCCGGGAAGTGGTCCGCCTCGGGCCGGGATATGACAATTTGGTATCAGAGCCTAACCCTGGCCGTGGTGTGCCGACAAGGACGTCGGGCCCCTAAGGGGGGTGGATTGTGACATCCCACATCACCCAGGGGAGTGATCTTTAAATGTATATTCCCATCCCTACCTAGCACAAGGCCTTTTGGGAGCTCACTGGCTTCGGGTTCCATTGGAACTCCGAAGATAAGTGAGTAACGTGCGACAGCAATCCCATAATGGGTGACCCACTGGATAGTTCTCTTGTGAGTTCCCAGAAAAAAAAACCGTGAGGGCGTAGTCGGGGCCCAAAGCGGACAATATCGTGCTACGGTGGTGGAATGGGCCCGGGAAGTGGTCTGCCCTTGGCTGGGATGTGACAATAACCTTATGATGATATTGAGATATTAATTTATAGGGTAAACATAAAACTACCTCAACTATGGGCCAAACCACAATCTCATACCTCATATTTTAAAATTACAATGGTATACCTCATCTTATGAACTTGTTGCAATGTCAAACTTCCCTCATTTTACCTGTCAATTTCTCTATTAAACGCTGGCATGGCTTGAGGCGGAGCCCACAACCTCGCCCAACTGGATAAAGACATTAATTAAATATTAATAAATTAAAGATAAAATGATTGTAATATTTTTATAAAAAAATAAAAATGTGAGACTCACCCCTAACAAACGCATCACCCTCACCCTTCTTCCCTAGTCCATTCGTCTCCCTCCCTCATTTCTTCCTTCATCACCAAAACCACAACCCATTCCCCCACTGCCGCCCTCATCCGCTAATCACCTCATATTCGCCAACCCACGTCCAATACTAGGCTTACCATCGCCTCCCCACTCGCCTATTTTTAGACGAGGTTGGGGTAAGGTCTATTTTCCAATGAGGCATATTTACCCAGTTAATGACGTTGTTGCAGACGAGCCCTGGTGACACCATTAGCTTTGTGGACCAGATCGAGTCCACCCCTAAATCCTAGATTCACTCAAAATCGATTCCTAGCAGTAGACCAGGCATTCGTGTCGTATTTTTTGTGTTCATGTTGTTTCTGCATCATACCCAATATCTTAACAGGTTGTGTCGTGTAATATCCGTTAAAATGAACGGGTGATGTGACCTGACCCGAACTCCCCTGTTAATATGAACGTGTAATATGACCTGACCCGTTACATGTTAAAGAAAATGTATTTAAATCAATAATTAATCAAATGAGAAATATTATACTAAATTAGTATATACATACCATATTGTCACATAAGTATTACTCCAAAACATAAAAATACATTTGTCTTTCAAGTATCACATAAATATTAATTCATGTAGAAGTGTGAAAAATATAAAAAAAATATATGTTGATGCCCAAGACCGGAGGTTTTGGAACAACGTAAATCCGACCGTGAATCTGCATGAAATGTAAATAACACAAGATGTATCGTGGTTCACCCCAAGGTTTGGGCTACGTCCACACTGATTGTATTGTATTTCTCTGAGAAGTGAGGGAGAGAGAGAGCTTTGAGAGTGAGAGCGTTAAGAGGGTGAGGAGCCTTAGGAATTGACATCCTCTAATTGTGAGGGTGAGGGGTCCTTTTATAGAATAAGGAGTCCTCACTTATTACATATTTTCCCCTTCCTTTATCACATAATTACATTTAAGTCCCCCGAGTATTTGTACGAAATCTAAATACGAGGCCCTAAATATGGTATAAACAGTAGTCCCCCAAGTCTTCAGTCAAGAGAGTCTTTTGGCTGGAGACATGAAATTCAGTCCATGTGTGGGCCGAAGTAACTAGATGTTTTCTTGAACTGATGTTCGATATGATGCAGTGCTCAATCTGAAATGATGCTCCACTAGAAGTAGCACACGCTGCGAGGCTACTCGGCTCGTGGCTTATGTTGCCTTGGTTGGCTCGGCTTGTGGCGTTTGAAGGTGAGGGAGTCCCTTTTATAAAATAAGGGCTCGCTCCTCAATATATGAATGATGGGCTAGAGTTAATGCTCTCTAATGGTGGTGAGGGAGTCCCTTTTATAGAATAAGGGCTCGCTCCTCAGTACATAGATAATGGGCAAAGTCCCCCAAGTATTTTCATGAGGCCTAGTTGAGGCCCAATATATGGTACATAATGTAGTCCCCCAAGTTTTTGGTCAATAGAGTCTGTTGGTCGGAGACTTCAAATTGAATCCATGTATGGGCCGAAATGGCGGTTGTTCGGATGCGGTATTTGTATACCCTGCACTGAAGCTTTGTAGGTGAAGCTTTGCAAGTGAAGCTTCGAAGCTAAAGCTCTGTAAATGAAGCTTTCGTAACTAGAGCTCTGTAAATGAAGCTTTTGAAGCTAGAGCTTTTGTAAATGACGCTTTTGAAGCTGATTAACATGAGTGATGCTCATGAATGTTTATGTTGATTGACATGAGTGATGCTCATGAATGTTTATGTTGATTGACATAAGTGATGCTCATGAATGTTTATGTATGATTTGATGAGTGATGCTCATAAATGTTTATGTATGATTGGCATGAGTAATGCTCGTGAATGTTTATGTATGATTGACATGAGTAATGCTCATGTATGATTTGAAGTACTGTGCATACTTTTGATCACCTGGTTGGTGGCATGAAGGAGAGTACGGGTTGTACATTTCATCACCTGGTTGGTGGCATGAATGGCTAGTTGCCAAATGATATTAGAGTATGGGTTGTACATTTCATCACCTGGTTGGTGGTAATAGCGGCAGGTTGCCGAATAATTTTTGGAGTATTGGGCATACTTTTGGTCACCTGATTGGTGATAATAGCGGCGGGTTGCAGAATAATTTTGGAAGTAATGGGCGTACTTTTGATCGCCTAGTTGGTGGTAATAGTGGCAGGTTGCCGAATAATTTATGGAGTATTGGGCGTACTTTTGATCGCCTGGCTGAAGCTATTTTGGGCTTATGGGCCTTCGCCCTCTCCAACATGCCAGCCCATTTGTTTTGGGCTTTGCCCTTTTTTTTTTTTTACCCTCTGATGGGGTTTATACAAATTTCTCCGAAAGATAAGAAAAATAAATTGCATCATACAAAAACAAGAAAAGTAAATCATATTATTCTGGTGTGGGTGTTTATTCCTTTCTTTAATATCTTCTTTCCAGTTTGTCTCGTGGGTTTTTTTTTTCAGAAAGTGGGTGTGGTGGGAACATGCAGTGTAATGGGAACCTTGCACCAGTTCTTATCTTATTCATGAGTGCTTCTCGTGGATGTTTTTCAGAAAGTGGGTGTGGTGGGAACATGCAATGTAGTGGGAACCTTGCACCAGTTCTTATCTTATTCATGAGTGCTTATCGTGGGTGTTTTTCAGAAAGTGGGCATGGTGGGGACATGCACTCCCCCTCACTGATTTGCAGTGGTTTCAACCACAAGTTTCTTCAACTCTTTGTCTAAAGCAAGCCACACCCATCTAGAACCCTGCAAAGCAGCGCCTCCCGTGTTGATCTTTTGTACCAATGCATCAAAATAACCAAGACTCGTGTCAATGGCCCGGCCCAGGTTACTATGAGGGGACTGACCGCCACCTTGATTAATAGGGGTCAGATTCTTCTAGAAAATCGAGTGGTTGACATGACCTCCGCCATTGAACTTAATGGCACTTTGCAACTTAACAACGGCAGCAGCATCGCCCTTGCCGATGGTGTCATGGAGCTGCTCGAGAGTTTTGTTGTAGTTGGTGACGTAAGCTTGGTGGTGTTTTTTATAGTTGCCGATGGTAAAGAATTAGCTTGAAAACCTCAGGTCCTCGTCCTTCCATCATCACCTGTAAATCTCTTGAATTCCCAAATAGCGACAGCTTGTGGTGTAGGAAATCAGCATGCAGGTTTTGCCGACGGCGCCATCGCCGACCGTCACGCACTTTATGAACTTGGAGGCGCTCGTCCTTTGTCGGTTGTGTTTGCTGATCTCGAAAGATTTGTACAGACTCGATAGACTCAGCCAAAACGAGCGAGGTCGGGATCAGGAGCTTCTCGAAGATGATGGCAGCGGCGGCGTTGGAGAGATTTGGCAAAACCAAACCATGGAGAGAGAGAGCTCGATCTTGCTGGGAAATCAAAGCATGCAAAGCCGCCATATTGATGAAGAAGTCGAGCGATTGCTCATGCATCCGAATAAATTCCCAGTGTCCCAACATGTGGTAGCAATGTCTGAGGCTTTTTCTCCTCCGACGATGGCGGTGATGGGTACGCCTTTTTCCCGTCATTGGTTTTTGGCTTTGACAAACCAAACTACTCCTTTATCTTCTCTAACTTTTCAAAAATCTTCTTCCTGATCTCGGGATTGACAACACGTGCTTCCACAGGTTCTATTGGAAGGGTGAGTGCCGCCAGTGTCCAATAAGCACAGATAACATCACATCTCTTGGTGAAACTCCAAAGGCTTTCGGAGCCTCTACTTTTTCTTTTCCCTCACTTCTCAACTGAAGAGGAAAAGCTCTCTTCTTTGTGGTGGTGGTGGTTGACACCGACACCAAGCGCTTCGTGGGCAACTGGGTTTCTCCGACTGCCGCAAGAAGACGCGAACCGCCCACCACATTGCTGCAACTAGAGAATCCATATGTCTCTCTCGGAAAAGATCTCTCCGGTGGAATCTCCGGCGTCGTTGCTCAGTTGGTAGCAAGCGAAAATGCAAAGGGAGAAATGAGAAGCTCCAAATGCAAGGAATTGGTGATCAGCCTTTATAAAACGAAGACGTTTTGGTGAGGTTGTGCTCTGCGTTGAAATACTTTGGGTTTTTACAGATTCTGTGATTTTGCAGATTCACGGCGGAGGTGAAAAATTGAGAGAAAACCGACATAACTTTTTGTGACGATTCCCAAAGACGGCGCCAAATGTTGATGCACAAAACCGAAGGTCTTGGAACAACGTAAATCCGACTGTGAATCTGCATGAAATGTAAATAACACAAGATGTATCGTGATTCACTCCAAGGTTTGGGCTATGTCCACATTGATTGTATTGTATTTCTCTGAGAAGTGAGGGAGAGAGAGCTCTAAGAGTGAGAGCGTTGAGAGGGTGAGGAGCCTTAGGAATTGACCTCCTCTAATTGTGAGGGTGAGGGGTCCTTTTATAGAATAAGGACTCCTCACTTATTACATATTTGCCCCTTCCTTTATCACATAATTACATTTAAGTTCCCCGAATATTTGTATGATATCTAAATACGAGGCCCTAAATATGGTGTAAACAATGTGAAATGCGAAGGTGCTTTTTTGCCTCCCTTTGAGGGTTAATTTGTTCCCATGCAGAATTGTAAGAATAATTCTAAGGGATAGCTAAATTAATCATGTAGGACTGATTAAGTTATACATACAAGTTAATCATTATTTTTATCAGCTATATTTATTTTCACATTGAAACTTGGATTTGAGAATAAATTGGCGGTCATGGTATAGCTAGGTTGCCTTTTTCTTTTTGTTCATGGTATGTCTACCTTCACCGAACACATATGGTTTACTTTTTTATTTTTTTTTCTCTATTAGTAAACATTAGGTTTACTTTAAAATCATCTAAATAATTAATAATTCCAAACAAATGTTTTGGATTACTCATAAAATGTTGTGGTCTATTTTATCTGATAAGGTTAAAGCGGGGCCGGCGGTAGAGGGAGAGAGATTGAGAGAGATGTATTTGTAGAATTGTAGGGGAATGTGTGTTGTTATCCCTCCTACATTGTGCATTTATTTATAATAGTAAAAGGAGAGAAGATATTCCTTCTTCCCCAAGTTATACAAGTTGTAATAGGAAATGATAACTAGAATCAAATCTAATTTAGGATTTACACAATCACACTTAAACTAGGAATGTTTACCACATAAAACAGGTTGTTACCAAATTTTGTGCAATTGGTGACCAATATAATTGATAAATTATTCATAATCCTTCATTAAATTGATGAGTTTTTTAGTAAACTTAGTGCAAATGCGGCATACTTGTTTGCCCGTATATAAGTCTCAAGATTACTACGTCATAAATTTAATAAATTAACATACAATCAATGAGACATACGGCACAAATTGACACAATTTCAAGATTACTACTACATAGAATTTCAGATGAAGAGATGAAAAAATTAATTTTAGAAATAGGAGTAGAAAATATTTTAGGATAAAAAAATATAATAATTTATTAGAATTGAAAGTAGAATGTAATGCAGCAGAAGAAAGTAGTACATCAGGAGTAGAAAATCCAGGATACACAGGTAGAACTGATCAACAATTTTTTAGACCAACAAATGAACAATATAAAGAACAAGCAAGAGTAAATTATATGGATGAAAGTATGATGAAACCACCTAGAAAAAATAGGATTCCATATTTGAGAGGGTTAGAATAAATTAATATAGCAGGTAATATATTAAACTTAGATAATGTAGATCCATAAGATTGGGAGAGAACAATTGAAAGATGGGAAAAAGGTTGCGTACATGCAGCATTAATGTTAGATTTTAGTAATTCACAAAATATGTTAGACTATTTTGAACATACCTTAGATGGTTTAGTTTTTTATTATTTTCAGTCATGGAAAGTACAAAATCCAGAACAACATCAGGTAGCTAAAACGCATTTTAATATTGATGGTTATGTTACTTTGATTAAACAAGAATTTTTAGATCATAATAGGTTAGATGGCAGAAGCGAACAAGAACAAATAAGAGCAATTCGAAATTTAGAACAATTACAAATTTGTGATTTACAATATATAGCTGAGTATACAACAGACTTCTTTAAATATTTAGGAAGAACAGGTAGAATTAATGATACTAATTTATTAGATACTTATATGACAAAAATAAAAGGACTAATAAGAGAAAAGATTTGGAATGAATGACAAAAGCAACAAAAGAAAAATGATATTGCAATATGACCTAGAATTCAACATGTATATGATATACAAAAACAAATTAGGAAGCAATTTTATATGAGCTGTAAAAATATAGATTTACCACAAAAGTATGGTTGTCATAAGAAAAATAAGCATAAGAAAATATACAAAAAGAAATATAAGTCATACAAACCATATAAACAGTATAAGAACTTTAGCATAAGACCTTCAAGAACATATAGGAAGAGAAAATACATTCCAAAACAATTTAGGAAAAGAAGTTGCAGACCTTGGATTAGAAAATATAAAGCGCCAAAAGATAAGAGTGGTTGTAAATGTTATTCATGTGGAGTTTGTGGATACAAATTTTAGCTTTCTCCTTTTTTGACAAAATTGCACCTACAAAACAATCAACACCTCTGGTCAAGGCCAAGAACCTCATGCGCCCACGATGAATGGGGGGGCTTTGGCCGAAGAACCTCCGATGCCAAAGTTAGAATTTAGTGAGAAAAAGTGTTTAGAGGATTTTTGGGAGTTTTGCAAGAGTATCCACTTAGCTTTTTAGAAAAAATAGGGTCCTATATATAGGGAATGAGGTGGCCGGCCCTTAGAGGATTTTGTGTGAAAATGGTGATTAAGTTGGTGATTAATGGATTAATTCCTAATTAATCCATTAATTAGCCTAATTAATCTAATCTGTATGGAAGGTTTTAAAGGTTATAGAATGAGGATGGATGAGACAAATCTAAACTTGTTACCTATTTTGGGTACTCCTGATTTGGTTGATGGATGATTCTCCACTGCTCGCGTGTAGGAGACCCGGTATGCCTCAAGGGTAAATTTGTCATCTTCACCCAAAAATCCACGTGTCGCCTTATGATTATTTTTGGCTCCACAAATGCCCCCACACCTGCTGGGCTGCTCGTAGGAAAAGGCAGCAGGTGTAGAGATCTTCTTGCTCTAGGAAACTTATGACTACTTCCTGTTTTGATGTAGATTCCCTCTTTAATATGAAATTAGATCCTTCTAGGAAAGGGAAATAAATTTCTCTCAAAGCCTTTTTTAAGTCCACCTTAAGTGGGTTATTAAATCAATTTTGGAGAGTGATTTATTCTACCCTATAAGAGAGAAAAAGCTTAGAGGATATTTGTTCTCCCTCCTCTAGTAATCTTCTACATCTTGCCCGTGCAAAGGATCGTCTTTCGTTGCTTTCTTCGTCTTCTCCGTGCCGCACCAGTGTAATAAAAACTTAATTCTTCTTGTCTTCTTTTTGAGCGGTGCTGCCATGGGGCAGTCGTCGGGGTGGTGCGAGACGTCAGCTGGCAAAGGCCAGGAGTCGGCTTGGTATGGACCAAGGAGGTGATGTGGTAGGGGCCATTGTTTGAATAGCTCGGCTTGATTGAAGCCAAAAATTGGTCCTGCATGGGCCGAGGAATTAGCGTGGAATGGGCCATTGTTTGGGCTACTACGTCTAGGCTACCTGGTGAAAATAAGAAAACTGCTTGAGTTTGATTTTTCAACTACCATAGATGGAGCAGTCACAGATGAGGCTACCAAGATCGGAGTTACTGAAGATGAAGTGTCGGATGAGCGAACTGTTAAGTGTAAAAGTGGCTGCTGCCCCCTACCCATTTGTTGCTTAGTTGATCTTCAAGCATTCGATCTTTTGAACTATGTGGTCTTCTCGTAATGGAGAGCAACCCTATATGGGTTTTGGGGAATTAGTTTACCCTCTCGTACTGGAGAGCAATTAGTTTATCCTCTCACACTGGAGAGCAGACCTTTTTGGGTGTTACGAGAGTAGACCTTTTTGGGTGTCAGGGAATTGGTTTACCCTCTTGCCCTGTAAAGCAATTAGTTTATCCTCTTGCACTGGAGAGTAGACCCTTTTGGGTGTCGGGGAATTGGTTTACCTTCTCGCACTGGAGAGCAATTAGTTTATCCTTTCACACTGGAGAGCAAACTCGTATGGGTTTTTAGCAGTCGTTGTGGACAGTAGTTGAGCCATGCTTATGAATAACTTCTTGAATCTTCATTGAGAATAAAGAAATAAATCAACTGTGCTGGAAGGCAGAAACTGCATAACAAACTAGATAATATTCGGCTTGTGAAGCCTTGTTCGTCGAGCTGCTTGATACTTCAAACTTATTTGGAAAAAAAAAACCCAAATGAGGTTTAGGGGGTGATGGCGACTTCCCTTGCTTGTGTAGGCCATTTCGTTGACTTGTCAAGATACTCGTCGCATCGGCCCTCATTTGTCAGCTTCTCAAGATATTACTTCCACTTTAGGCAATCGTTGGTAATGTGGCCTGGTCCTTGATGGAATGCGCAATACTTTGTATGATCCAGCCTGGTAAGATCACCTTTCATGGGTGGCAGCAGCTCGAACCAAGGTTCGTACTTGAGCTTGTGGAGAATTTGGCCGATTGGAACTGTGAATTTGGTGAATGTTTTAGGCGCTGAGTCTTTTCTAGTTGGGGAACGTTCCATGTGCTTCTTTTCCGACTCATTTTTGTTAGATTGCTTGGCCTCGTCCCATAGTGCATGCTTTTCTGCCAAAGCATACGAAGCTGCTAAGGTTAGTTCTTCTCCCATGATCAATTTTCCGAATAAAGGATGTTCGGTGGGAAGTCCATTTCTGAATGCTGCTGTTGTTATGTCTTCGTTACAACCAACAATCTTGGCCTTCTCCGCTTTGAATCTCTTGACATAGTCACGAATTGTCTCCCAAGGGTCTTTTACGATGCTGAAGAGATGGTCGGATGCCCTTTTGATTGAGCGGTTAGACGAATACTCCTTAGTGAAAACAAAGGAAAGTTTGTTGAAACTCCGGATCGACTGCGATGGCAGAGTTTGAAACCAGTCTTGCACCTCGCCTTGTAGAGTTATGGCAAAAAATTTGTACATAAGCGCATCGTTGTTCCTGTAGAGGATCATGGTACTGCGATAGTGCTTGAGATGTCAATCTGGATCTTCATCTCCCTTATACGAAATAAAGTGAGGCATAGTGAACCCGCGAGGTGGATCTGTCCGGATCTCATTCGTGAATGGTGACATGCTTATGTTGGTCATGTCTCGTCAAAGCGCATCATCAGTAACCTTGTTATGTTGGAAATTGTGCAATCATTTGGACTTCTTGAATTTGCCTTTGCTGGGGCAGTGGAACTTTCAGTTGTCTCAAATCGTGACCTATGGGTTTAGGCCGCTCTTCCCTATGCTCGACTCGTCCATGTCACGGCTGCGGTGCATGTGGCATGTACCTGGCAGGCGAACGGGCCGTTCCTAGGCTGCATGTTGAACTTAAGTCGGATTGAGTAACTGCTTCTCTCCGTCTGCTGTGCTGCCTACTCCGATGTGAGGTGGAGAATGCTCCTTGCGAGCTAGTTGTGAATGAACATTTCACCTGGAAGGTTGTCCATGTTGATAATCGGAGTGTGATCTCAACCGTGAACGTATGCTCGTCCGTGGGCTTGATTGGGAATGCACGCTCATCCTCTCACTAAGACAAGCTGGTTAAGGGGCTGTTTGTCGGGACGCTGGTGGAGAGGTTCATCTGCCCTTGTCTTACTTCGGGACACCTCGTCCGAGGCACGTTAGATCTCGGTGTGTTGCAAGAGTTGATTCACCAAGGTTGTTTGTTGTGCAAGGGCGCTCATCAACTCTATGACTTGTCGAGACAAGTGTTGTTCACCATTTAGATTGGAAGAGCTTGGAAGGAATGTGCCTTCCTGAGCCGTGGAAGTGTGGTAGACTCCGGGTGTAAGATTTGAGTTGGGAAATGTCAAATCCGCGAAGAAATGTGGTGAAAATGTCCCCAACTTGATCGTAGGTCCGGATGGTTGAGATAGTCTTGGGCCGACTTAGGCTGCTTGGGAGGTCATGGGGGCAGGCTGGGCCGCAGAAGTAGGTTAGGCCAAGGGAGTGGGCTGCCTGGCAGGAGTAGGCTAAGCCGCGAGAGTAGGCTGCTCGGCGAGAACAGGCTGGATCACGGGAGCAAGCTGGGTCGCGAGAGCAGGTTGCTCAATGCGAAGCTTAGGCTCAGGCCCGTGCAAGCTTGGATGGCATGGCTTGGGCCATGGTGGAACCTTGTGGTGGTGGTGCCATTCTGCTTACGACCGCATTTTGCCTCATAGATCTCCGCGATCCCATTTCTTGAGTATTGAAATTTTCACTTGTGGAATTTTCTAAATTTCTAGCAATTATATTTTTCTTATACGTTTTATCAAAGAACCTTTGCAAATAAAAAATTCTAATAATAAGAACGTATGAAAAATAATCAAATGATCTAAAAAATAGAGAAAAAACCTTTTTATGCAAGAGTCTTCTATGAGTATGGATTTCAACTCTCAATGAAAGCACCAATTTGTGGATGCAAATTTTTGCCTTCTCCTTCTTTGACAAAATTGCACCTACAAAACAATCAACACCTTTGGTCAAAGCCTCACGCGCCCACGATGAATGGGGGGGAGGGGCTTTGGTCGAAGAACCTCCGATACCAAAGTTAGAATTTAGAGAGAAAAAATGTTTAGAGGATTTTTGGGACTTTTGCAAGAGTATCCACTTAGCTTTTTAGAAGAAATAAGGTCCTATATATAGGGAATGAGGTGGCCGGCCCTTAGAGGATTTTGTGTGAAAATGGTGATTAATTTGGTGATTAATGGATTAATTAGGAATTAATCCATTAATTAGCCTAATTAATCTAATTTGTATGGAAGGTTTTGAAGGTTATGGAATGAGGATGGATAAGACAAATTTGAACTTGTTACCTATTTTGGGTGCTCCTGATTTGGTTGATGGAATATTCTCCATTGCTCGCGTGTAGAAGACCTGGTATACCTCAAGGGTAAATTTATCATCTTCACCCAAAAATCAACGTGTTGCCTTGTGATTATTTTTGGCTCCACAGAGTTGTTTAAGTTAGAAGAAGATGAAGATATTCAGTTAATATACAGTTTAGATGATTTAAGTGATAATGAGAGTATTTATAGTATAGAGAGTATTAACATAATAGATTTAAATTCGGAAGATTCAAGTAGCACAAAGAAGAGTTTATGTGTGCATTCATAGAAGAACAACATGAAGAAGAGTATAAATACATTAATTTAGGTTGGCCAAAAAACTGTCATAAGTGTAGTAAGTTAGTTGCAAATAAATACTATAATACAAATTCAATATTGTGCAAAAAGTGTTATAATAATAAGTTATTAGAAATTAATTTAGCAGAATCACAAGAAAATACTGAAATATTAGGAAATATTGTTTATAGTATAGAAAAGCCAAAAATGACACACCCCGACCTAAATCGCGGCATTCTGGCTGTCACATGGGAGTGACGTAACCATGTGCATAGTGCAGAAGCAATAGAGATAAAAGAGAATTGCAAAGCAATAAAAAAAAAACCAAACTACTAGCAGAACTAGTTAAGATAGAGTGCTAGTGAGAGATTAAGTGTGAAATACACAACCAGAGCATAAATAGTCTAAGTGCAGTCAAGTAGGACAAGTACTAATAATACAACACCCGAGGGTGATCCTACATGGTGATGTTCTGTCAAAACCCCTGTCAGAATCCTCGTGATTCACCAAAGCACTTCTACTTAAAACCTGGAGGGGCACAAAACAGAAAGTGTGAGTGGGCAAAAACAAAGCTTTTCAAAATCATTTCATTTCTCAAAAATTATAACCCCTTGCCGTAAAACCTGTATAATTTCCTAGAAAAATATAATATATGCTATATCAGAAATCATACTCAAGATGAAAATCCATAGAAGTATATCATGCCAAAGTATCTCAATGCAATGCTATAGGTAAACCAGGCAAAATATATCAATGTCAAATATTGCATCAGCCAAATCTCTCTAACTTAAATTGCACTGCTGAGTATATAGCTTATAACCAATCTCAATCATATCAAATCAAATCCTGCACACGAGTCGGAACCACCTACAGTGGTCTGTATGATAAGAATAGGTGTAAAGTAAATATGCTCTAGTGCTACAATCACGTGAAGGCTGTGCGAATGATCGCAACTCACCTACGAGTTGAAACCACATAAAGTGGTATGTACGACAAGCCTGTGCACCTAACTTGGATCCAAGGTGAGCATACGATGCGGGAGGTGAACATCACGTGAAGGACTGTGCCCTAACTCTAGGCAAGAGCACTAACACCGGGTGCAAGTTTATGAGCTCTCAAAACACCACATCATATTTCACATAACTGAAGTAATCTCAATCTTTAATTCATGAACTTACCTGGCACTTATCTGTGCGTCCACATTACCAATTATAAATATATGCAACTACTAATGCATAAATAAAATAGGCAGATACTTTGCATGGTATTTCAAAACGTATAATCATTCAAATTCATTTTCTGGGAAAAATGTCAAGTATATAGGTATATACGGAAAACCAAAAGCCCACTCACTGATATGTCGAAGGGTCGTAGCCCCCGAGCCTCGATTGATGGCGCTCGTCCTCAGGGATAGGTCTCACCTATATGCGAAATAACTGAATAAACGTTATTTAAAGCACATACACAAAACTAGGAAATAACTTCTCATACAATGCTCAAATGGGGTATTTGAATATACCACCATGATTTACTCAACCTCAGGAACATCCCTAAATTTTTAGAAAAAATTTTCATGACCCCACGCTCCCTCACGCGATTGCCAAGGCACGGCCAGACGTGCGGCCCACGCGCAGGTACATGCTTGGTACACCAAACAGATTCCCTAACGACGTTAGGGAATATTCCGTTAAATATAAGCATATACCATTAAAATCAACCAACGTCGTTAGTCGCCGTTCGGAATATTCCGTCGTCTCCTACCTTCGAACTTCGGGGACCATCGCCGTCACTGGAAATTGGAAAAACTTTAAAACCTTATAACTTCTTCATTTTTGTACCAAAATTCACCAAATTTATATCAAATTGAAGCCCTGAAGGAGTAGAATAAAACCTTACCACTTTTAGACCCTAAAACTCCAGGAACTCGCAGGAAAAAGCTCTGATATGAAGGGAAAATATTGTCTTAGCTAACAACATGTGAGAATATTTGAACACAAATGCAAACTATTAACACATTAAAGTAGGCATGCATTCAAAAAAAATTCTAAAACCCATGACTTTCAAAGCCTAGTGAATGGTGAACCATGAGACTCTTTAACAACATTAAAGAGAATGAAGGATTTAGAGATTCATTACTCTTGAAGCTCATCCTTGTTTACACAAGGGATTCACCCAAGTGGAGGGCCTTCAAGTCACCTCCTAGCTCCTTGGATCTTCCTTGTGATTTTCTTCCTTTTGATGCTCCTTTGCTCCTTGAGGATGTGAGGAAAAGATCTCCAAAACACCAAAGGTTTGGTGTCTCTAAGTCTCTACACCAAGGATGAGGTGTGAAGATGAAATGGATGACTTAGAAAAGAAAAGATTGCTAGCTATCTCCTCTCTAAGTGGCCGGCCTCTATTGCAGAAAAAGAGAGAAAGTGTTTCTCATCTTTTGTCTCAAAAAACCCTAATGAGAAAAAGCTATAAAGATGCTTTTATATCTCTTTTCTTAGGTGAGTGGCAAACTTGCAATTAAGCAAAACTTCACACTCTCCTCACTATGGCCGGCCTCTTTTAAATGATTGGGCTTATTGCCCATTTTGTTTTAGTTGTCATACAACTTAAACATAATGGGCCTTGTGGACCAAAACACTTTTGGGCCCCGAAACCCAAAACCAACTTAAAAGCCCAATACGAACCTTTCGTAAAATTAATTAACTAATTAATTAATCTTGACCATTTTTCAATTAAACCATTTAATTGCATATCCATTTCATTTATATTTCTTCACTTTCATCCTTACTCGGTGTACGATCCATTAGGTTCCAATTAGCAAGGCAGTGGGCGATTGTTACTTTTAACGATCGATTATGAATTGAAACTACATTTCAATTCTCCCTTTGATTAAGATTAGTGTTTGCTAATCTTCAGGGCTTCCAAAAACCATGAGTGACACCTAGCAGCATGTCATGGTTACCCAAGCTAAGTAGAAGTGGTTGGAGAACCTATCCAGTTACAACTACAACACAATACGGTCATTCTCTAATACAATACTCTTAATCACATTTTTGAGTGATAGTTTGTTTCATGTCTACTATCCAATGTGATACTTCTCTATATGATTCAATTGAATATGATTTGGAACAAACTTCCTAAGTCATATTCATATACTTTGGCCAAAGACTCTCGAATCATATCTTAGAGTATTCTCCTTCTACCATGGAAGGTTAGAGATCCCTTGTCGTGCATTCATATGCCTACATGACTAGATAGCTTGGCCCCAACAATGTCGTGGACACTCTCAATGGAATGCCTTTGACATGATCAAAGATCAAGGACCTAACCATTAGACATCTATGATGCCTCAAGTCAAATGACTACTTTGCATATTGCAACTATCGAGTTCTTACATGACATGCATGTTCGAACTCTCTTTTGATCATTGTTCAGTGTACTCGATTACTCTTTCGAGCACCTATGTGTTTGTCTTAGTGTCTAATACTAAATGACTTGAGACTAGTCATACTCATGCTTGAGTTGACATAACACATACTAACCTTAGCGGATTGTCAATGCCCAATTGTCAATCTTATGGCTAGGAACGTTTTAGGAATGAACATAAGAGAAATGTCTCGTTAATCTAACTTACTTAAATCATTTATCTCTTAGATCAAATACATTCCTTGGATTCCCTTATTGCTTAAACACATGATACAATAAATAATGATTAACAATAAGCTTTGCCCCTCATTAAACATATAATAGTTTAATACAATAAGTATTCCAAAAGCTATTACATCAAATGAGTGGCTTTGTGGGCATACTTCCAACAATCTCCCACTTGCACTCAAAGCCACCTTCCCATGTATCTAATACCCATCTTTTCCATATGGCGGTCAAGTTGGATTTGAGACATTGGCTTTGTCAGTGGATCTGCTACGTTATCGGCTGAGGCAACCTTGAGGATGTTGACTTTCCCTTCGGCAGCATATCTTCTAATGATATTAAAGCGCCTATCAAAATGCTTGTTCTTTTAATGAGCCCTGGGTTCCTTGGCTTGAGCTATCGCCCCACTATTATCACAGTACAAAGTTACTGGTGATGTAATGGTTGGAACCACTCCAATTTTAGTAATGAACTTCTTCATCCAGAACGCTTCTTTACTGGCTTCAGCTGCAGCGACATATTCAGCCCCTGTCGTGGAATTAGCAATTACATCTTGTTTCTTGCTTTTCCAGCTGACAGCCCTACCATTTAGAATGAATACATATCCGGAGTTGGAACTTCTATCATTGACGTCAGATTGGAAATCTGCGTCTATATAGGCTTCCACTCGCAACTCTGTTGCTCCTCCATAAACGAGGAACATGTCCTTAGTTCTTCTTAAGTACTTAAGGACCGTCTTGACAGCTGCCCAGTGTTCTGATCCTGGGTTAGATTGATATCGACTAGTAATGCTCACAGCATACGCGATATCAGGCCTTGTGCATATCATGGCATACATGAGACTTCTTATGGCGGAAGCATAAGGAATAGCACTCATTTGCCGTATCTCTTCAGGAGTTTTAGGTCCCATGGACTTAGAAAGGTGAATTCCATGTCTTACAGGAAGAAGACCTTTCTTAGATTGTTCCATCTGAAACCTACTTAGCACCTTATCTATGTACATAGATTGGGATAATCCAATTAATTTTCTGGATCTATCACGATAGAGCTTTATCCCAAGTACATAAGATGCATCTCCCAAATCTTTCATGTGGAAGGTTTTGGACAACCACACTTTTACAGAAGAAAGTAATGTAGTGTCATTCCCGAATAGTAATATGTCATCTACATATAACACTAGGAATACAACTGCATCCCCAACGACTTTTTGATAAACACAATTGTCGTCTTCATTTTGAGTAAAACCAAACGATTTCATTTCAGTATCAAAACGAATGTTCCAGCTCCTAGAGGCTTGCTTAAGTCCATAAATGGACCTCTGAAGCTTGCATACCTTAGTCTTTTCAGACTTGGACACGAAACCTTCGAGTTGAGTCATATAAAGCTCTTCCTCTAGGTAGCCGTTCAGAAAGGCCGTCTTCACGTCCATTTGCCATATCTCATAATCATGGTACGCAGCTATAGCAAGCAAAATCCGAATGGACTTAATCATGGCTACATGAGAGAAGGTTTCTTCATAGTCAATCCCTTCTCATTGCCTATAACCCTTGGCTACTAGTCTAGCCTTATAAGTCTCCACGTTCCCGTCAACGCCTATGTTCCTCTTGAAGACCCATTTGTTTCCAACAGGTACTATACCTTCTGGAGGGTCTACAAGAGTCCAGACCTGATTTTGATACATGGAATCCATCTCGGATTTCATGGCCTCTTGCCATCTCTTTGAATCAATGTCGGACATTGCTTCAGTGTAGTCTCTAGGGTCTTCCTTTGTGTCATTGTCACCTAGAAGGTGCAATTCCCCAAAGTCATTATCTAAGCCATACCTCTTAGGTGGCTTGCTAACCCTTTCAGATCTACGTGGAGCTAGGGGTTCAGGAACAGGGTTGTCAACTTGTCCAGTGCTTGTTTGTGGTTCATCATTAATCTCATTAATTTCCATCGTTCTACTTATAGTTCCTTTGAGAACAAATTCGTCCTCTAGAAACTTAGCAGTTCTGGCGACAAAAACCCTTTGGTCGTCAGGATGGTAGAACTTATATCCCATAGTTTCTTTAGGATATCCCACAAAATAGCACCTAACTGATCTCGCTTCAAGCTTAGTAGCTTCAAGCTTCTTGACATATGCTTCACAACCCCAAATCTTAAAGTGATTAAGACTTGGCTTTCTTCCATGCCATATCTCATAGGGTGTCTGTGAAACTGACTTGGAAGGTACTCTATTAAGCAAGTAAGCTGCTGTATATAGAGCGTATCCCCAGAATGTTACTGGTAGATCGGCGGAACTCATCATAGAACGAACCATGTTCATCAAGGTTTGATTTCTCCTTTTAGAAACTCCATTAACTTGTGGAGTTCCCGGTGGAGTCCACTGTGATATTATTCCACACTCTTTGAGATAATTTAAGAACTCGTTACTTAGATACTCTCCCCCTCAATCTGATCTTAGGATCTTTATCTGTTTCCCAGTTTGCTTCTCAACTTCATTCTTAAATTCTTTGAACCTTTCAAAGGATTCTGACTTGTACTTCATAAGATACACATAGCCAAACCGATATAGTAGGAGAAGCCTCTTCTCGACATAGTAGACATAGGTCCACATACGTCAATGTGGATTAACCCTAGAATTTCAGTGGCACGCTCTCATTTCCCAGTGAATGGAGATTTGGTCATCTTCCCTTTTAAGCAACATTCACAAGTACCCATTTGGTCATTACCTAATGGGCGGAAATATCCGTCTTTCGACATCTTGCGAATCTTATCAAGGTTCACATGTCCAAGTTTAAGATGCCACATCTTTTATCGGTTAACTTCTTCTCTAGCACTTTTGGGTTTTGAGGTATTCCCGCTTTCAATACAGTGCATCCCACTACTTGTCTCTAGGTGAAAAAGTCCCTCTATCATATTACCATGAGACATAATACGACCGTTCAGGTATAAAGTGCAACTCATTTTGTCAAATATACTGAGTGCCCATCTCGTAAAAGCTGAGAGATAGAAATCAAATTCTTTATACATGAAGGAAAATATAAACAATTTTTAAGTTCCAAGACTTCCCCAGATGGCAGTTTAAGCATGTAGGTGCCTATTGCTTTAGCAAAGATCTTAGTGTTGTTCCCAACTCGCACAATCATCTCCTCATTGCGCAATGTCCTGCTCCCTGTTGGTCCCTGCAACGAATTGCAGATATGTTGACTAGCGTCTAAATCAAATATCCAGGAATTAGAGCTCATTGTAAAAGCACTCTCTATGACAGAAATAGTCCCTTCAAAAGTTCTTGTCATAAGGCTCGCAATGCGCACCCTGTATTTCTTCTTCCAACGTTCATCCTTTCCATAATGAAAGCATGTTCCTTTGGATTTTCTTGCCTTCTTCTTATGCAACCTTTTCCTTATGATTGCATTCTCACTTCCACTGTCCTTTTTGAAACCTTGTTCAAACTTACAGCACATGTCAATCATCTCGGTAAAAGTATGATCAAATCTATTCACTTTATAGTTTACAATAAACTTAGTGAAATCATCCGAGAAAGATGCAAGGAAAAAGTCTTGGGCCATTTTCCCATCGATGGAAGTTCTTAAACTTTCAAGATCTTGAAAGATCCTTTCCATCTTTTGTCCATGTTTTTGGACCGATGCCCCCTTTGCCATTTTGGCATTCAATAGATTACAAACATTTGAGAATCGTACGTTACTAGTCTCAATGTCATGCATCTTATGCAAACTATCAACCATGGCACAAGAAGTGTCCATGTGCTCATGTAGCTTCTTAAGCTCCTCACTAAATGAAGTGAGGATTAAGCATTTGGCTTGTAAGTCATCCTCATAGTGTCTATCATAATTTTGACGCTCCTCATTTGAAGCTAGTTTCATAGGAGGTACATGAGGAGGGGATTGCTTAAGCACATACAATATGTCTTTCACCTTTGAGACATTCTCAATGTGGCGATACCAAGCAAGGAAACGTTGGCCCCTAAGGCCCCTTTTGTCAAGTATAATGGTGGGTGTAATTTTAGGCATGTCGTTAACTACATAACATAACAGAAATCGTATTAGATTGTTGATTTTAAAACTACTTGATTGGGTCTTAAATCAAATAGTACCACCCACTATTTTTGGCAAATTCCACATCCCTTAATGGAATTCGAGAGTTATGTTGAACTCTTAGCGGGGTATGGGAGGCTCACCATTACCAAGCCCACCTCACGATGATACGATGTTGGTTAGCAAAAATAATGATGAGAGAATAACGCTTTAGTCATTTACAACTCTTGTAATTACCCATCTAGTTTGGCCTCTAGAGAATGATGCCTCACAATGATATGATGTTGGCACCATTGCACTTAGTTAAGTTATTCCCACCATGCTAGTTCGTGTAGGGGTTCAAGAATAGCCTCACAATGATATGATGTCAGTCATCCTCGTTGCCTACCTCACCACATCATGTATGTTCATATGGACTCCTCTTGAATGTAAGCACATACTTTGAACTTCCCCATGATAGGGTGAAGCTGGTGTAGGAGTCACAAATGATTGGAGCCCATCATGGTGGAAGGCCTACGAAGAGATGTTCAAAGCATCTCTCGCTTATCAACTTAATATTCATTTTGTTGAGGGAGTAGTGTTGGGCTACATCAATTTTATTTTAATCTTATTAAAAGAACTTGGGCCTATCACAACCATTGGTCCAAGTTAATATGAATTAGTAGTATATAATACTCCCACTATTTCAATGAAACAAGCAAGGCTATATGGAACTACTAACGAATGCATTGCATCCTCATATGGACTATATAGTCATATTAGGTCTTAGGATGATTATGAACCATTTGATATGATCCAACACGAGCCTTGTGTTGGACCTTGGGTTTAAGGTAGATAGTTGTTGATTTTAGATACGCTTTTAATCTAATTAAACCGTTATTTCCTATTAGGCGTTGAACCCAACTATTCCAATTTGCATACATATAAACAAAAAGGAATACATGAAATAAAGAGAAGGGCTTATGCCCTTTTACAACACATTTGATGGACTTATGTCCATTTTCAACAAATTTGAACTAATCAAATTACATTCAAATCTAAACTACTTAACCCAAACATTCACAATGTAAAGCGGCCAATCACATAGCTCAATTATCGAGGCATTTGGTTCATAATCACCCTTTTTTTTTTAATCAATCATATTAACTAAGAAAGCTACTTAAACAATTGGTTTTCGGATTCATAGAATTGATTTAAATGGAACTAAATGAAATGAAAATCCAATTCTCATTAAAGAGACAAAACCATTTCGTTCTCATCTTATTTGGGCCGAAAAACAATGACCTCAACTATTGGGCCATAAGGTTAAAACATAAACTTTTGGGGTCACTTTGTAAAAACACAAGAGTGCACAACTTCATGTAATTACAACTAGAACCCAAAAATTTCAACAATAGCAAAAACTTCATTAAAGGAGCAAAACAATTTGTCCTTTAGCGTTTTTGGGCCTTAACGTAAAAACGTAAACTTTTGGGCCAAAGTACAAATACACAAAAGTATCAAAACTTTATGTAATTGCATAAAAGGCCCCAAAAGTACCCCCATTAAGGGGTGGCCGGTTTTGGTAGTGAAAAAGGAGGGGGGGGAAAGGTTTTGGTGAAAAATTCAAAATTTGAAAGTGTTTTGTGCAAGTGGATAGGTAGGTGAGGAAAAGGTGATTAGTATAGGTTGTAAGAAAATGTTTTGTCTAACATTAAAGACATAAATCATCCATAACCAATCATCCATCACCAATTAATTATAAACCAAAACTTTATGAAAAACACCAAACATTTTGAATAAAAAATCCAAACCTTTTTGTTCTTGGTAAGAAACTCAAGAACATTGAAGAACACACATGAAAACTCATAAGAGCTCCATGAATGTTTTCACACAATAAAACTCAGATTTTCACTACACAAAAGAGGGTTAACATCCTAGGGTACTTAGGGGTTCCAAAAGTCAATTTAAAACTCTTTTAACAAGACAAACAAGAACCCAAAATTGACCTTTTGGATTTGGCCGAATTTCCCAACATACATGGCACCAAATTTTAGTTTCAATATTCATGCTTAAATGAACTACATCTACAACATTTGAGATGCTAAATTTTCAAGCAAAATTTATATTCAAAAGCAAGAACAAAGCTTGTAACATTTACAACATTTAAATCACAAATCATGAAAATCACAAAACCCAAAAGGATTCACCATAAACTAGACCTAGGCTCTTGATACCACTTGAAGGAAAAATATTGTCCTAGCTAACAACATGTGAGAATATTTGAACACAAATGCAAACTATTAACACATTAAAGTAGGCATGCATTAAAAAAACAATTCTAAAACCCATGACTTTCAAAGCCTAGTGAATGGTGAACCATGAGACTCTTTAACAACATTAAAGAGAATGAAGGATTTAGAGATTCATTACTCTTGAAGCTCATCCTTGTTTACACAAGGGATTCACCCAAGTGGAGGGCCTTCAAGTCACCTCCTAACTCCTTGGATCTTCCTTGTGATTTTCTTCCTTTTGATGCTCCTTTGCTCCTTGAGGATGTGAGGAAAGGATCTCCAAAACACCAAAGATTTGGTGTCTCTAAGTCTCCACACCAAGGATGAGGTGTGGAGATGAAATGGATGACTTAGAGAAGAAAAGATTGCTAGCTATCTCCTCTCTAAGTGGCCGGCCTCTATTGCAGAAAAAGAGAGAAAGTCTTTCTCATCTTTTGTCTCAAAAAACCCTAATGAGAAAAAGCTATAAAGATGCTTTTATATCTCTTTTCTTAGGTGAGTGGCAAACTTGCAATTAAGCAAAACTTCACACTCCCCTCACTATGGCCGGCCTCTTTTAAATGATTGGGCTTATTGCCCATTTTGTTTTAGTTGTCATACAACTTAAACATAATGGGCCTTGTGGACCAAAACACTTTTGGGCCTCGAAACCCAAAACCAACTTAAAAACCCAATACGAACCTTTCGTAAAATTAATTAACTAATTAATTAATCTTGACCATTTTTCAATTAAACCATTTAATTGCATATCCATTTCATTTATATTTCTTCACTTTCATCCTTACTCGGTGTACGATCCATTAGGTTCCAATTAGCAAGGCAGTGGGCGATTGTTACTCTTAACGATCGATTATGAATTGAAACTACATTTCAATTCTCCCTTTGATTAAGATTAGTGTTTGCTAATCTTCAGGGCTTCCACAAACCATGAGTGACACCTAGCAACATGTCATGGTTACCCAAGCTAAGTAGAAGTGGTTGGAGAACCTATCCAGTTACAACTACAACGCAATACGGTCCTTCTTTAATACAATACTCTTAATCACACTGTTTGAGTGATAGTTTGTTTCATGTCTACTATCCAATGTGATACTTCTCTATATGATTCAATTGAATATGATTTGGAACAAACTTCCTAAGTCATATTCATATATTTTGGCCAAAGACTCTCGAATCATATCTTAGAGTATTATCCTTCTACCATGGAAGGTTAGAGATCCCTTGTCGTGCATTCATATGCCTACATGACTAGATAGTTTGACCCCAACAATGCTGTGGACACTCTCAATGGAATGCCTTTGACATGATCAAAGATCAAGGACCTAACCATTAGACATCTATGATGCCTCAGGTCAAAGGACTACTTTGCATATTGCAACTATCGAGTTCTTACATGACATGTATGTTCGAACTCTCTTTTGATCGTTGCTCAGTGTACTCGATTACTCTTTCAAGCACCTATGTGTTTGTCTTAGTGTCCAACACTAAATGACTTGAGACTAGTCATACTCACGCTTGAGTTGACATAACACATACTAACCTTAGCGGATTGTCAATCCTATGGCTAGGAAAGTTTTAGGAATGAACATAAGAGAAAGGTCTCGTTAATCTAACTTACTTAAATCAATTATCTCTTAGATCAAATACATTCCTTGGATTCCTTTATTGCTTAAACACATGATACAATAAATAGTGATTAACAATAAGCTTTGCCCTTCATTAAACATATAATAGTTTAATACAATAAGTATTCCAAAAGCTATTACATCAAATGAGTGGCTTTGTGGGTATACTTCCAACATGATAATCTGGCCAAATTTAAAACTCACCAATCTCAAATTCCCGACGTCCAATTTACTTGGTTTTTCTTCTCCAAGCTTTGTAAGGATGTTCTAAAGCTTCCTACAAGCTTCAAATCTCCTGAAACATCCATAATTACGACCACATGAATAGTACCCCAAATCGGGGATTCTTAGTCCTCGTGAAATCGAAGGTTTCACGTCTTAAAATTGGTATAAATGAACTCAGAAGCTTGCAAGGAGTTCAAAAATTACCTTATTGACATCGATCCATGCATGAAAGCTTGAGTTCGAAGTTCGTCCGTATGGCTTGTATGGAAAATGGAAAGAAGTCCGAGAGGGATGAGAGTGATAGAGAGCACATGAGTGATGTGTATCTGTGAGAGTGAATGTGTGGTCCAAGTTGGCAACAACCGCCAACCACAAACTAGGAAAGTTTAGTTCTAATTGGTCCAAAATAATTAGAACTTAACATATTAGTCCACAACCCAAGTCTAAACCACACAACACAACTCAAAACGTCCAAGGGCATATTTGAAATTTCACTCCTAAAAATATTATATTTCGGGACGGGTTGTGACAAAAAAATAGTTCTTTAATTACTATAAATTGTGAAATAGAATTAGCAAAAGAACATACAATACAAACAACAACCATGATAGGTACATGAAGCACACAAAGTGTAATAAGATAATAGTTAGTACCAGAAAAATATAGACAAAAATTAGCAAAACCAGTAAGAATAACATAGTTTGATGAGAGACCAGTTTACTTAACATATTGTATTAATAATGAGTCTATTAAAGTAGAAAAAACAACAATTTAATTTACCACTAACATTTGTTTCACCAGTAGGATCATATCCATTTATTTTAGGATTAAACTTTTTGAAAAGTTTACAAGGTTTTTTATTTATAAATCTTAACATAACATTTTTTTTTTAAAAAGAGGCATTACAATAACTGATCAAAGTAATACTACAGAAGCATATAAAAGAATAAGTATAAAAGAGTTTAGTGGCCAATATAGGTTATTATTTAGAAAACTAAAAGAAAATGATGAGCATAATAATATAGAAGAGTTTGATGAAGAAATATTTGAACATTAATATCCGATTTTAGAAGAAGGAACCTGTATAGAAATATTACATTTAAATAAACCAAAGAGTTTAGAAGAATTATTACAATTAGCAGAACAAACTAGAATTATAGGAACCCACAGTTACATTGGAATAAAAATAAAATACTAGCAAAATTAGATATAATTAATCCAGATTTAACCATAAAGACAGCTGATACGCCTTGTAGTTTAATTGTCACAGCCCGTACCGAGGATCAATTATCGTGATTGTGAAAAGACGGATTTACCCTTGAGCGTTGGATGTGTGTTGTGTTTCGGATTAAGAAATTGGGTCAATTGGTTCTATTCCTAACTAATTGGACCCAATTAGAACTAAAAGATTAAAGAATTGTTATTGGTGTGCATGTTTGGACCACACACATCCATACTCTTTTCTCTCTCTCATTCCTGTGCCCTCTCTCTCTCATCTCTCGGACTCTCTCTCTTTCCCTCACGTATGGACAAGCAACAAAGCTCACAATCATGCACGGATCGATGTTCTAAAGGTGAGATTCTTGTCCCTTGCAAGTCTCCGAGTACATATATACCATTCTTAAGACTTGAAACCGGGAAAAACCCGAGAAAGCCTAACCTCGATTTTATGCACTGTTCATGCACACATAAAACCTTGTGTTTCAGGGAATTCTAAGGTCATAGGAGGCTTAAGGAGGTTCTCACGAGTCTCGGGGTACTTCGTTGGAAGGAATTGGACATTGGAGGGCCGAGATCGAGGCTACTCTAGGTAAGCCGATCTATCGAGCTTTCCCTAAGAAAATGTAGCAGTTTTTAGGCCTTAAAACTGTTGTAACATGATTGTAGATGTCCCTAGCTTCATTTTGGTACCAATTTTATGGAAAATGGTTAAGAAATGAGTGAGAATAGTGGTTTAAAGTTTACCCAGTTTTTCGGCGACCGACGACTTGTCGGAGAAGATGACGGCATATTCAGTCAGTTTGGATGGAATATACTGACGCCGTCAGTTAAATGTAATAGAATTTGTTAGGTTTAACAGAATATTCCCTAATGGTGGTTAGGGAATTCGTCAGGTTTGGGCCGCGTGTAGGGGCACGTCTTGCCCACGCGTGGCGGAGCGTGGGAGGTCCAAAAATATTTCTAAAAATATGGGGATGATCCTGAGATTGTGTAGATCACTGTGGTATATTCATATATCTATTTTGAGCAATGTATGAGAAGTTATTAGCTAGTATTGCCTATGTGCTTTAAAAATAACGTTTTTATAGTTAATTCACATATAGGTGAAGCTTATTCCGAGGACTAGCTTATCCACGGGCAACTCGGGGGCTACGACCCTTCGACATATCAGTGAGTGGGCTTTTTTTTCAGTATATATTTATATACTTGATATATTTCCCAGAAATGCATTTTTAAGGAAAGTATGCTTTGAAATAACATGCCAAATGCTTCTATATTTTGAATATGCATTGCATGGTTGCATATATATATATATATGTGGTGCTGTGGAGGCACAGGTGAGTTCAGGTAAGTTATTTTTGTTGTGTGAATCATCGATGATGTGATATGTGATATGTGATTAAGTAATGTTGAGCTCATAAAGCTTCACCTAGGATGATTGTGAATTAGCCAGAGATATGAGGTACATGCCTGTTTATTTACGTCACCTCCCGCACTATATGCTCATATTGGATCCAACTTAAGTGCACAGTCTTGTTGTACAGACCTTGTTCATGGTTCTGACTCGCAGGTGACTAGCGATTTATCGCCTGGCTATTATGAGAGAATAGAGTTGAGCATAATTATATTACACCCAATCTTGTCGTACAGACCCTGTCTAGGGGTTCCGACTTATGTGCAGTATATTGCCGTATAAGTCATAGTAATGACTCCGGCTAGATTGAGTTTGAGCTACGAATTCAACCGTACAGACTACCACATAAGTTCCGGCTAACATATCATATTTCTAGGAAATTATTATTATCTGGATTGTTTACTTTGTTACATTTTGGCATGGCATACATGTGAATATGATTATGTGAAGCATGAACTGAATTGATATGATTTCAGATATATATATATATATATATATATATATATATATATATATATATATATGTGTGTGTGTGTGTGTGTGTGTGTGTGTGTATGTATATGCTTATATCTTGATTCTGGGAAAATTATACATGTTTTACAGGGAGGGGTTAGTTATATTGATAAATGAAATGATTTTGTAAAACATTTGTTTTTGCCCACTCACGTTTTCTATTTTGCGCCCCTCCAAGTTTTAAGTAAGCTTGATGTTGGTGGCTCGAGATCCTCGGCAGTTCTGACCTATTTGAATAATAGTAGGACATTCCTGGTACTGTGTAACTAGTACTTGTCCTACTGGACTGCACCTAGACTTTATGCTCTGACTAGGAGTGTTCACTGTTGTAACTAACTCCTATCACTAACTCCTATCACTTTCATTTAATAGTTGCTATCTTTATCGCTTCCGCACTGTGCACATGGCTACTTCACCCTCACGTGACGGCCAGCATGCATTGATCTCGGTCGGGGTGTGTCATTAATAGATAAACAAGAGTTTGAACAACAAATAAAAGAGTTATTAAATTTGAAAGTAATTAGACCCTCTAAATCTAGACAGAGATTACCAGCATTTATTGTGAGAAAACATTCAGAACTAAAGAGAGGTAAGGCTAGAATAGTTTATAATTACAAGAGATTAAATGATAATACATATGAAGATAGTTATAAGTTACCAAATAAGGATGAACTTATAAATAAAATTCAAGAAAAATATTTTAGTAAATTTGATTGTAAATCAGGATTTTGGCAAATACGATTAACAGAAGAATAAATTGAGTGGACAACTTTTACATGTCTAGAAGGACATTTTGAGTGGCTTATTATGCCATTTGGACTTAAAAATGCTCCATCAATCTTTCAAAGAAAGATGGACCAAATTTTCAAGAAATATGATAAATTTTCTAGTATTTATTTCAATGATATTTTAGTACATAGTAAAAATAGAAATGAACATAGGAAACACTTAGAGATAGTTTTACAAGAATTTATCAATAATGGAATTGTGATTAGCAAAAATAAAATAGCATTAGAAAAGCAAGATATATAATTTTTAGGAATGTATATCAAGTCAGGTACATTACAATTACAAGATCATATAGCTAAAAAGGTCTTAGAATTTCCAGATAAGTTAGAAGACAAAAGCCAGTTACAAGCATTTTTAGGATTGTTAAATTATGCAAGAAATTTTATCCCTGATTTAGGAAGAAAAATGGCAGTGTAACATAGGAAAACTAGCAAAATAGGACAAAAATATTTTAATAGTGAAGATATTAAATTAGTTCAAAATATAAAGGAAGAAATTACTCAACTTAAGCCATTAACATTACCATTAAATGATAGTTATAAAATAGTTGAAATAGATGCTTCATCACTAGGATTGGCAGGTATAGTATACTAGAAAAAGCATAAGAAGTCACCAAAATCTGACAAACAAGTTTGTAGATATTCATCAGGAAAATTTAGTGATGTACAGTCAAGATTACCTTCAACAGATTTAGAAATTTTAGGGATAATTAATTCACTTGAGGCATTCTCTTTATTTTTACATAATGAAGTATTTACTATGAGAATAGATTGTCAAAATATAGTTTCTCATTATAACAAAATACATACTAATAAACAGGCAGCCTGAAGATAAGTTAATTTTATTGATTCAATTATAGGAAATGGTTTTAAACCGATTTTTGAACATATATAAGGTAGTGATAATACATTAGCTGATATCTTATCAAGATTAATTCGTTAAACAGGAATGGAATGTCGTGGACTATCATCCTCAAATGGCATAAGACCACAAGGCAGAAGAGCACCTTTCAATAGCACAATGATGCACCATGGACCTCTACCATTCAATGGATTCCAAAATAGCATAAGCAGACCAACATCACCACCAGTACCCACTTTCAACTTTAATGGCAATATAGTTGAAGGGATCAGAAATCTAACTTTGAGCTATAGGCCAAGAGTATCAAGACTTTCTGATAAGCAACAGGTTCTCTTAGATAATTTTTGGAATATCCAAATCAAACAGCCAAGCATGAGGTTAGGTCATGAAAAATTAATTAGAGCCTTAAAACAAGAATTTGATAGTTTTAATTTTAATTTCCATCAAAGCCAGCATCATACTCATTCTCTTGAGCATATCCTTCAAGTCATTCTAGGGACCATGAGTCATTACTTAGTAAGTTTACCAAAATGAACCAAGAACTCCAATCTCTTAGAATGCAGTAAAAGGCAAGTGACACCTTAAAAAGAGAATTGAAAATAGATTTGGAAACTGATCAGCATAAGAATAAAGAAAAAGAGGTTATTAAACCCATAGAACGAGAGGCTAATGAGCCCATAGAAGAGATTAAGATTGAGCTCTTCGAAGAAGACATTGAAATGGAGCAAAATCAACATCTGAGTGACAAAGAAAAACAAGAAAGATATGAAAGTTTTCTTAGGAACATATCTTTAGACTTAATAATAAATGATATCCTATTAGAAGAAATCTGAAAAGCAAAATTAAGAATAATGCCACCAGATATGCAAAATGAGATCTTGAGCAGAGTATCACGGTCCATGAAAGAGTTACAATTACAATTACAATGTGCTTTGTATCATTCCATCTTTGATCCAAAACCAGGGATGGATATTATTACAAAAATGTATCCACCATGTCTTTGTGATAGTACATAGAATTGTATTTGTAAACCAGAGGTTAGCATAGCTGTGACCAAGATTAACATGAGATATTTTAGACCATGGCATTTTTGTTATGAGCATTAGAGAAAGCATAATGTAGTAGAAGTTACTCCAACCTTACTATTAGAGTTTGGATATCTTGATAAAATATTCATCAACCATATTTCGCAACTAGAATTATTTCCTCAAAAGGTTATAAAAGTAGTAGAAGATTATCAAGAACAGTGGAAAGAAATTCGTATAAGCTTTATTAGTAGTCCTCCAGATTGGTCGTACGCATAAAAAGAAAGCTAGGCATATAGCCATGATTAATAAAGAGTCCTTCAGAATATCATTTATCTCCTCACATAAGTGGACTCTTTCATACAAAAATATTCTAAAATTTCGAGGGATCCAAATGCTAGCCTTGGATGAGTTTGAAGATTTTAGGTATGATATGTTATTAGTAGCAGAAGAAGAAGAAATGCATATTTACAGTAAGACAAAAATCAGCCATCAGCCCTACTGAAAGTCTCAAATTTTCAAAGGAGAAACAGCAGACATGTACTACAAGGTGAAAGAAGATAGAGAAAGAGATGCAGAGGTAGTAAAAGGTGATGAACAGTACTGGAACAGTTTGACAGAAGAAGAGCTGCATAACATCGACAATATGATGGAAGCATGAAGAGCTGACATCAAATTAGCATAAGTTGAATAGCATAATATAAAATAATGTATTTCCAGACAGAAATGTCAACATCATTGTGGACCATGCTACAATAATAAAATAATGGCATAAGAGTAAATAAAGAAAAGAGCTTGTTCCATTATAGACTTTTCGTACACAAAATGTCCTTTTGGTTCAGAATGAATAGTGCCAGGCCTTTTTCGTTAAAACTCAACCAATTCGGAAGTGTCATCAAATTTTCCCTAAGTTGATCAAAAGAAAGGAAAAAGAATATAGAATAGTCGACAACAACAGTTTCAATTTTTTTAAAAGACCAACTGGTGGTTTCGTCATGACAGTCTACTTTTTTAGGGATTGGGAATATTAACTATAGAGGTATTTCAGTCTCCTTCTGACATAGAACAATTGTGCACTTCACCAACGTCAAGAATGAACACAGGATGTGCCATGTGAAATATGAACCTGAAATTCGTCCATAACCACATAGCCGCCCTGTAGTGGTTGACAACAACTTCATGAATGAGGGGAAATAGGAAGAAGGCTAGGGAATTGTTAGAGAACCCTAAATCGTCTGCTGAGTAGAAAGTTAGGTGGAAATAGAAAGTCCTCATTATTGTAGGACTGATTGGAGAGTTTGGCCTAAAAAAAAGGACCCAAGACTTTGGAAGGATGTCCTCATTATCGTTTTTCCTCTTGCTTTTACTTTTCTTGTTGGGGGAAGACCAAATATTTTAGGACCAATGCTGCCAGGTCAAATTTTATGTAGCTGCTTATATTCGAAGAAACATCCTTAATTATTGACCAAAACCTTGCAGATAGGAAACATAAACTATCTGTGTATATCCATATGAGGAGGACTAGTAATGTTTAGCAAAAGAGCCCGTACACTCTCAAGTCTCATGCATGGCTTTATTAAATGTGTAGTTAGTTGGACAATTTTTTTTAAGCTTTGATAAAAAATATGCAGCCATTTTTTTTGGAGGAGAAATTTCGCATGCATGCTGGTGGATATTACTGAGTCAAGGTACGTAAAGTTCAAAGCAAGACAATTTGCTTTTTTATTTTTCCTTAAATACGACTTTCATTTCAACCAAAATTTGGAGTTCAAATATAGATGTGATTTTGCAACCAACAAATGTAGAACTGATAAAAAAATTCTACGCGGTAAGTGAACCATTGGTGACTTAAGAATATAAATAAGGATAATGCTTATGTTGTCTCACCTTTCGTTTTATATTAGGTTTTGTAAGAATTTGAGAAGGCATCTGATGTATATTAACAAGCCATGTATTGCACCTATCGCTTTATATTAGTTATAAAACAAAAATACTTGTTAATACTTTAGCCCCAAGAAAAAATCCCGAGTAAGCAGCTGGGTATGAAATAACAACTAGCTAACTAGTTTCTCCTTAATTATATACGTAAGACCCAAGTAAGAATAGTTGAAAAAAAAAGGAAGAAAAAAAACTTTTTTTTTTTTTTTTTTTTTTTTTTTGCGCAAGTGTATTTTTAAAGTGTCAATAGCCATACTAGTATTGAAAACTAGCAAAATAAGCGGAGGAGAAACCTCTAGAACATGGTATCCAAATGTACCCAATATTGTCATGAGGTTTAGCCGGAGAAGATGCATGGTCTACATAATAAATATGTTTCTTATAATTGCCATTGTTATCCAACCGATAATTTAGGTCATGAGCACTCCAATAAACGAGTAATTATAAATATGGATTATGAGTTTTGTCCAGAGAAAATAATGATTCTAGGTTTTGCGTGCAACTTGGCTAAGTCGCCATCATGTAATTTAATATATTTTTTTAGAGCAATAGCGTTAATGATCTAAATAATTAATTATTAACAGAAATCAATGAGAATCGACCACAAATCAAAGTGCATATGCTCCATCGCATGTAATTTAATATCTTAGCAAGTTTCGTTTCTTTTGAATCGTTCTTTATCCACTCTGCCGATTGCAGTAGTTGTAAACCAAACTAAATGTAGTCTGAAATGAAAGTAGAAGCCACACGGTTGAGAGAGAGGGTCCAACCAAATCCTAAAACCTTATTAGTCTTCATTTGATTTCCTGTTTAGTTATTTGGGCGATGAGTTGACAATTTTGCATTATGTGGATTTTCATTCCATAAGACTGCATAATATATTCCGTACAGGTAAGGGAATGATATAAGAAGACCTTATTTTTATTTTATATAATATATGTCCTGTTTAGTGATACAATTGATAGATCTATATCTGTATATATATATTATTGTTCAATAGTTGTTAGCTAATAAGACAGACTTCCATTTGGTTTGATATATTGGAAAATTGGAAATTTTCCATTCTTTCACATTCCGTTCAAATAGGAAAAAGGCCCTTTCGTATTACTGAAATTATTAATTACATGAAAACAAAAATTGATTTATGTGTGAAAGCAATCTTCATAATTTTATTCTTTCTTTTTGCTTGGTAAGCAAGGCATGCTGGCATGGTACAAGAAATTGCGTCATATTTGTAGATTACAGTGCGAACACCATTTTTAATAGAAGCCAAACTACTAATACAGATAGACTAAACCTGTATTAGACGTCTAATATATATTAAGTCTAAACTTTTGGTCCTCCCAGGTTTCAAACTATAATCTTCATTTGGATATTAGGTATCTTTCTAGTGCAGTTTTACCAACAACCCTCTTTTGAACCAAAAGTTGCTTTCGGAAATTACCCCAAGTAAAGGGCACATATTTTCTAGGGTTGGTTTTTGCATCCATGAGCACAAGAGGGCAGTCAATGAGGGCAGAATTACGGGGGCTCATGAAATATGCTGCTGATAGCCTATTCTTCTCCTTGTTAAGCACTGCTCTATGCACTACACTCCTCAGCTTCCCATTAGTCCAAGCCTGCAAGAAAAGTACGCATACAGTTACAACTTTGTACAGAAACCAAACTTTAAAAAAGAGAACTTTAACGAAAAATTCCTAGTATTATTCATTTTAACGAAAAACCATATTTTTACATTAAAAAATCAATCATAGTATTATTCACTTTACCTTTTATTTTGTCCTTATCGTTAAAATTCAAAGTTTTCAAACCATTTTCATTAATTTTTCTTTAAAAAAAAAGTGTAATTCAGATTAAAGCCTCACAACGTTAGCGTTTTTCTAGTAAGGGAACATTACTACTAAATGTATATATGCATACAATTGCTTGAGAGAGAGAGAGAGAGAGAGAGAGAGAGAGAGAGAGAGTTACTTCAAGGGTGTCACCGATGTTGATGATGAAAGAATTTTGAACAGGACGGATACCAATCCATTTGTTGTCACTCGTAAGAACTTGCAGGCCACCAACATCATCTTGTAACAATATGGTTAAGGTATGTGGGTCTGAATGGCTCCCAAGCCCAAGACATTTTTCAGGGAGGGGACAAGGAGGATATCTGTTGACCCTGATCATGGTAGCCTCTTTTTCCTCAAAGTTCTCTGTGAAAAAGTTGTCTGGAAGGCCCAGTCCATGAGCTAACATCTCCAAAATTGTCATTCCCAAATTGTCCAGTGCATTCAAGTAACGAATCATTGCATTGCTGATACATATTCCAAACATTGATTAGTGTTAAACTATATAAAGAAAAATTAGACTTGGCAATTTCTTACAAGACACGATAACACGATATGAAAATAATAGGCTTTGGATCAACACAATTACTAATCGAGTCGTTATCAGGTGAATCATTAAGAACTCGTTAATAATGGATCCTTAGCGGGTATACACGCGGGTAACCCGTTAAGAAAAAAAAATTTTGATAATTTTAAAGTTTAACTACTAAACAAACTTATTATAAGAGTTTTTATTATGAGTTAAAAAAAATTAAGTTTTATTTATTTACTTTTATTATGAGAGTTTTTTATTGTCATTACTAGGATAAATTTTACTTGACTTCTAGTCCAAAATTAAAATCAACTAGTATAATATTAGTATAGGCAAGAAGGCAGACCTAATAATGTGAAAAATGTGAAACAATATATAAACACTTGTGATTGCATCATTCCTCCACGAGTAAACATTGGTTACACTTAGGGGTGGGCACGGGCCGGGCCGGGCTCAAAATTAAAGGAACCAGACCAGACTTGTTTGTAAATAAAACAGGGCGGGGCGGTGCGGGTTTTGGATTTTTCAAAATGGGATATGGACCTAACCGGCCGGTTCCTGCGGGTCCCCGTGGGTTCAAATCTTCACTCACACCTTTGCTCCTCCTCACCTCCCTGCCAAGACTCCTCCAGCACACCATCCACAGCAGAAACGAGCAAATTATGACCACCACGAACCCACCCACGCTCGCTGCGATTATCTTAATCAGTTTTTCAGAACTGCTTCACAAGGGATTAACCAATATAATTCAGAGAATAAAAGTGGAAGGTTCATATTTCAGAACTGCTTCACAAGAGATCATATAATTATATGGGGCCTACATCATATATACTGAACCTTAATCCTCCATCCATCAAACTGCAACTATGATCTATATATGAAACAAGACGGTAAAAAGCAGTGTTCTAAAAAATGGCCTAGGCGGCGCCTAGGCGCTGGGCGGTCACCATCCGAGGCGTTTTCTTGTAAATCGGTCGAAAAAATCGGCTGTGCTCTAGGCGGTTGCCTAGGCGGGCTAGGCGGTGCTAAGCAGCTAGGCGGAGCTGAGCGATTTTATTTTTTTTTTTTTTAAACCAATTTCAGAAACCAAGTCTCGTCGTCCACTTCGTCCCTTCTTCCTCAATTGTAGTGCACTCACCCGCTGTAACTTCGAGAGGTTTTCTGGGCCATCGTCTTCGATCATCTCTCTTAGTTTCCACGATCTACACTCTTGTCGGCGTTGAAGGCTCTGCAACTCTTCCCGTCTCGAACTCTCATCGGATCTGCAACTCTAACTCTTGCATCTGCATCAAAACTCCCATATGCGTCTGCATCTAAATATAGCCATGGTTGCTTTCCTAGAGGTTTCTGGAAAAAGAACGAGCGAGAGAGAGAGAGAGAGAGAGAGAGAGTAAAAGAGTGCTAGAGGTTTCTGGAAAACAAAACGAGAGAGAGAGAGTAAAATTTTGAGATTTTGAAAAGGCAAATAAGAAGAAACGAAATAGGGTGATGTGAAAAACTGATGATGGCATTTCACTTTCCAAGGTAAAAAACTGATGATGACTGAGGTCTAGGGGTTGGGTGATGTGAAATAGGGTGGACAGCTTTAATTATCAAAACCACCCACTTGCGTGGGCTTTATATATATATATATAAATTAAAATTATAAATTATTTAGATAATATTTTTTTTCTTGGGCAAGCATATTATATATGTACATAAAACATTCACATATGTATGTTCTTTTATAAGAAATAACATATTATTCAATAATTATTTACATCTGATATAGTAAATTTAATTAATTCATATAATATATAAGAAATTTACCTAAATCCGCCTAGGCCGCCTAGGCGCCCGCCTAGACCCCGCCTAGCCGCCTAGGCGCCCGCCTAGACCCCGCCTAGCCGCCTAGGCGCTTGGCGCTAGTCCACCGCCCGACTAGCACCTAACGTTTTTTAGAACCTTGGTAAAAAGTAACTTACTGATTGACGATGGAAACCTGATTGTCTGGTGGGACTGATCGACGGTGGAATGGGATCGGTGAACCTGTTTCCTGCAAGTATAGGACATAGAGACGGCGGAGCCCGAGCAGCGACATTGGGATTTCGCTGGAGATTTTATTTTTATCGAGGATGAAGATTTTGAGGCAGTGGAGGTCGGATATGGAAGTTGTTGTCATTTAGGAAGAGAGATTTGAGGCTGAAGACGCCGTTGTTGAGGGATTTGATGTTGAAGATGTCGATATCGAGGGATTGAGGGTTTATGGGATTTGAGGGATTTGGGGAAAATGACGACATTGGGGAAAACGCCGGAGAAGTTGTTGTCGTTTAGGAAGAGAGATATGAGGTTGAAAAGGCTGGACTCGGAGCTAAGCATGGAAATGGTTCGGGCTGGGCCCCCGTTTCTCCAGATTTTAGAACTTGCCCTACCCCGCTAATTCCATGGAACCGCCCAGCCCTACCCCATTTGGTGTTTATAATTTTTGGACCCGCCTCGACCCGCGGATCTAGGACCCGTTTGCCCACCCCTAGTTACACTTACATCGTCGTTTAGACTCCACAACCTTGAAACATAAATCCCTTGATTTTGCAAATCCTTTGAACATTTGATATTTTGTAATGTACAAAAGCTTTTTCTATTATGCTCTTATTTTGGGTATATAATATTTGAATGACAAATGTGTTTTTATGTTTTGAATGTGACAATGTGGTATTATGTTTTTCATTTGATTAATTATTGGTTTAAAATATATTTTCTTTAACGGGTAACACGTCAAGTCATATTACTATTAAGGTGTCTATTTCGGGTAGGGTCATATTACCCGTTTAATTTAACGAGTATTACAAGATACGGCCCGTTAAAATATTAGGTATGACACGAACATGGAAAAAACAACATGATTGCCAGGTCTAAGAAAAATGCTAGCTAGGCCAGTCGTTCATTGGTGCATGATTGATTTCAAGTCATTGATGCATGTGAGATTTTATTTTTTATTTTTTATTTTTTTAGTACATCGATATTTTTACACTAGGGGATGGGGAGTTCAGCTAAGCCACATAATGGAACCTAATTTGGTATCGAATTCGCCATCCACGAGATTCGAACCTAAGACCTCTCACTTCCAAGTGAAGAGGAATACCATTAAACCGTAGTACTAAGTAGCAAGATTTTATTGAATATATATATATTTATTGTCAAAAATCTCTCACATACGTTTGAATGACATTTTAGCAAGTGTGGTGTTATCTACACATCTTTGTTTACCTTTCACGCACCTCTCGATTGCCAGCCATTGGGTTGAATGAATTAAAGATCAAAGGACATTAATTAACTAAGAGTGTGTGGAAGATAAAAAAAAAAAAAAAGTGTGGATGGCACCACCCTTTAAGCAATCATCTTAAACTGTTACTAATGAATAAAATTATAGTTCCAATAACCATTTGGCACAGCGATATTTAACTTTCACTTTATTGGAGAGGAGATTTTAAGTTCAATTACATGGACAATGATGAGTCAATATTATATTATATATTTTACCCTATTCTTGGTATAATTTGGTAATTATTTTGGTAGAATTTTTGTTATGCCCACCCCCGTTTTATTTAAAAATAGTTTTTGGGTCTTAATTGGGGAGCCCAAAGGGCCCACCCCCTGATATATGTCCTCGGTTTCCTATCTCCCTCTCCTCCCTTTCTCTTCTCTTTTCCTTTCTCCCTCCCCGAATCTCTATGCACTCACTCCCGTGTGAGTTGAGGGATTTTCCGAAAAATCCCTCACTCCCCAATCTCTCACCCCTCGACCCACACTTGAGAGCACCACATCACCTTCCCCGACATCAACGGCATCATCATCGTCATCATCATCCTGCCGTCTATCTCTCTCTTGTCGTTGCGAGGCATGGAGAAGCCCAGAAAAACCCTCTGGCGAGATTTCCTCGTATTCCCGGCTAGCTAAGCCTTAGGATTCTCTCTCTCTATCTTAGATTGATGCTAGGATGAGATTTTTGAACGTTATACTTGTTATTGACAAGGTTTAACACGAGATCGGTTCGGGGAAAACGAAACTCGTCTCCAGCGAGCCCGTAGGTGTCGAAGGATTTTCCGACCACCACCGGCCGTTTCACAGCAAACCGAAGGTATCAAATTACTCCTCTCACTTTCCTCTTCATGTTGATACCTAGATCGGAGCCTAGGACGACGGATGGCGTCGACCGGAGTTGGGAGGTCTCCGTCCTCCTTCCCCGGCAAGAGCAAGTGAACCCAGGCCCTTTGGGCCGTTTTAGAACTCGGACTTAAGCCCGTTAAACCAAACCTAACCAAAATTTTTTATTTTAAATTTTAATTATTTAGTTCTTAAAGTAAAAGGCCTTGGGCCATTTTAATTAGAGCCTTTGGCCCGTTCCTTATCCAACCCAAAACCCTTAGGCTTAAGGCATTCAGGCTTTTTGAACTAAGGTCCTAAGCCCTCTCCTCTAAACCTAGCCCACCTAATTAGCTAAACCCTAAACCCTTGGGCCTTAGGACCAAGCTCAAGAACCCAAGCCTCAAACCCTAAGCCCAGACCCGTTTGACCCAGTTGACTCGGTCAACGATCAAAGTTAACTTTGACTTTGACCGGTCAACGGTCAACATTGACTTTTAGGGTTGACATTTCGGGGTTTTATTTGGGACCTCACCTAGGCTAATCTCGAAGTCCTAGACCCATTTTTGAAGTCCGTTTTCCCAAATTCAATCGTTTAAGTAGAGTTTGATTAAAAGTACCTCTTTTTGTGAATAGGTGAGATTATTAGCAGTAATTCCATTATTCCTTTTTGGTACAGCTTTGCACCATCGGTGTACGGTGAGTGGACCCCTTCTAAAATTTGCATAATTTTATAGTTTATTTGCATAAATGAAATGCATGCCTTACGAGTTTATGAACTGATTTTATGTTAAGCATGTTTATGGAATATGTTGTTTATCGTCTCGTTTTTGGTGAAGAATGAATTGTTGGCCTATATTGAGCTATATTTTAATATATCGTATTTTCTATAAAAACCATGAACTGGTAGACTATCTGATGGATGACGATAGGATGCTAGAACATGTTTTAGAAACCCCTCTTTATAGTATAGACGATGGATGACTTTATACTATGAAGTGGTTATTTTTTAGAGGCATAACTATTTGTGCGTATCTAGTGGACACTATGCCGCCTGGGACGAGGATCTGGTGTTGGTAGATAAGCTGGGAGAAATAATCCCTAGCTACGTGTTAAGGGACATGGAGCAGGCATTAGGCCGGGAGTTGGTAATCTCTAGCTACGGGCGAAGAGACAACGGTGCTGGCATAGGGCTGGGAGTTATATTTATTCAGTGATCTTACTGGCAGTACACCGCGATTACGAGACGATCTATGAGATGATTGATGTTTTGATTTCCGCGATATGTCTTTTGAGATGTTTTTGGCATGCTAGGGTTTTCAATAAAACTTTCACTTATTATGCTAGTAGTTTTCTTTTTATAAAATGTGGGGGTTAGTATCTTGATAACTGCTTTATTATATATATATATATATATATATATATATATATATATATATATCAACTTGGTCCACTCACCTTTGTTTTGTACCCCCATTCAGGACTTAGAATCGAGGCATACAATCCCGGCGTCAAGGCACTTCCGCAGCGGTATCTTCGAGTCCTCTTGGTATAGGACCTACTCCTTTGTTCATTCAATTTTTATATTATTTCTTTTAGTGTTCTAGTTAGTTGTATGCTCTGAACACGTTCCTTAAATGCATATTCTTTATTCTTTTATATTTATAAGTCTTATTTATTCCTTTATTCTCAGCATTTGCACTCAATAAATGGCTTTCGTCACCCTCGGGTGTCGGCTAGCATGTACCTATCCTGGTATTCGTGTAATATCGGGATCGGGGCGTGTCAATTTTAATACTTTGCTTTATATTTTCAATGTAGGACATTCGACTTCCTCTGGATCAAAACATGACCAAACAAACAAATTTTGGAGTGATTCAAATTGAAGGACGTTCGTATGTCTCTTGGTGTGTTCCTATAAAAATTTGGGATTTTTCTACTAAGCGGTTATTTTATGGCGATTTAATAAAGGAGCAGTGCGAGTGACGTTTCTGGGGCTTGAATTGCGTTTTTTGAGCCCAAGATGACCTCAGATGGGTTTGTGGTCTTCTGGAAAAATGTTCAAAATAGTGGCTGTTTTGGGCCAGTTTTGGAGCTAATATGGGTCCAAAACGTGGCTGTGTAGATTTCTAGGCGAATTTACCAAGTTAATTTAGGATTATGTTTCCTATTTTATTTCAATTTATTAGGTTTACTAGTTTTTTTCTAACACCTTCTACTAGCAGGATTTTATTTAGAGTAGTATAAATAAGCCTTTTGGCAGACCTAGGGTTTGGTTGGAACATATGCAACATTTGAGAAGAACGATTTCGCTAAAGCTTAGAGATTTTCAGACTTTATTCTACAATGTGTGTTCATTATTTTTCTAGTTTAATACAATTATGTAGAGTTTAATTATGAATATGCGTAACTTATTTTCCTTTGCTAGGGTGAGGCCATGATCCCTAACAAGAATATGTAGGGTCTTTTAATTTTCTTATGACTTTATGCATGCAAGTTTTGGATTGTTAATCACTGTGCTTTAAACTATTTATTTGTCTTAGTGATTCACAACCATTAGGATATTTAGAAAAGTAATTTGATGCAATTTGGCAGAGAGTTGTCCCTAAAATTGACTAAGGCTTCTTGTGGTTAACATGTGTAGCTATTTAGGATGGACGACACGTCTTAGGAGTTATATGCTTTTTCAAAAGGTTTTCACATAATTTAATGAGTCTTGCATGTTCACATTCGATCTGGATGCCACAGATAGGTTGCATGTTAGATATATGTTCTATGTTGGGGGTTCCAAGTAGGGCATACTTTAGGAAAACCTAACCTTCAAAATATGCATGTGTAATTCAGAAGGAATTAGAAGAACTATGTAGGATTGTTAGGGTGACGGTGGAACCCTAGTATTTTCTCATTTTTAATTCTAAAAATTGTTTCCTTTTTCTTTCTCTAAAAATTGCAGTTTTTAATTAGCCTATTTAATTACTTTTGTTTTTGTAATTTAAGTCATTAAATCACCTTTTTCCCCATCTTTGTTTTTAAATAATTAACTAAGATTTTGGTTTTGCATAAAGCGTTTTAAATAATCCCAGCGGAAAACAACCTTACTTGAGTCGTTTATACTATAACAACTGTGTTCTCTTACAAGTATTTTGTGTGATCTTAACCTCCTTGCATAGGTACCTTAAAATCCTATCAGACAACAAGGACAACAGTTTGTAGAAAACCAAAAAACTATTTGCACCACACGTATTGAAAGAGGTGGTAAGTTTTTATTTATTAATTACCTCTACTTGATCAACTGTTAAAACCATTAAATATCATACATGACCTAAGAATTCAAACTATATGATATATATGAAAATCTTACCTAAATTGGTGATTTGATGGCCACCAAAAACCTTTGTTGCAATTTTCTTATAGAATTCACATACATTTATAGTTAGAAAATTTATAGTTAGAAATCACTCACATGTGCTTAAGTGATCATTTTAGCAATCATCTTAAACAACTACTAAGGAATAAAGAAAATTTTCCAATAATCATTTTGGTATAGGAGCATTTAGCCTTTACTTTGTTGGAGGAGATTTAAAGTAACATATGGGCAACAGTTTGTTGATTAAAGAACAAAACTATTTTACCACATGTATTGAAAGAGGTGGTCAGCAAATATGGAACAAATAGACAATATCTCTAATTAATGTACTGCTAATTAAACCATACATGATCTAAGAATTCAAGTATGTATGGTATGAAAATCTTACCTAAATTGCTGGTGTTGATCACCAAAAACTTTATTTGCAAATGCAACTACCTGTTGAGGGGACTGGAGTAACTGTAAGATCTCTGCCCAAGGTAAATTTTTTTCATAATCAGGGTTTGTGGCACAGTAACCCAGTGGTAAAGTAGCTGATCTGACACCCTTCACTTTCTGCTCCATTGAAAGATCAAACAGCCCATTTAAACTCCCTATGAAATTCTCTATGATCTCCAAAGCAACCCCATGATCCACTAACTTGAAGAACCCCCACTTCTCACAAGCACTCACCATCACTCGGCACACCTTCTCGTAGTCTGGGTTTTTCCTCCCATCCAAAATACCTTGGAGACTTATGACAGGGATGTCATCTGTGTCTGCAAAGTCGTCGTGTTTTATGGCTGGCCATTCTTCTTTCGACCAAATGAAATTCTTCACAATTAGTTTTTGTCCCATGGAAAGTGACTCGACATATTGTTCTTCACTCTGCAAAGCCATGCCAAACTCTCAGAGAAATTAGGGTTTCGCAAAAGGGTGCTATTTTGTTGCTGTATGCAGCAGATTTTGCAAAAGGGTGATATATGCAGCAGTTTTGGGATTGTTTATCTAAATGATTCTTTTTGTAGCCATATAGTATGCTTTGTTAAGTGTGATAAATTGTTGTTGATTGTAGTTTCCAAGAAGATTCAATGGGTTGGACTAAAGATTTTCTTCGATTCAAAGTATCATTGTTGCCTAGGTATATATGATGAGGCTGTCTTTTAGTGGAAAAAAAAACACATGAGATTCCTTCGAGGTCATTGGAGATAACTAGGATTCCAACCAAAGAAATGAACTTGTAGAAAAAATGGGATCTCTTAGCCGTCCATTTGGCCATTGGATTTTAATTTTTAAGTTGTGTGTCACTACAAGAAAAATAGATCCGTCGTTTAAGATATTGCGTGATGAATACATTTGCCGGTTATAAATTAATTTACGCAACGGAGCATTGTTCACCCTACGGAAAGGAACTGGTTGACATGTCGTATTTAAATATTGTTGTAAGCAAGGAAGAAAATATCGGTAATATCGGAAATATCGGTAGTCCGAAAACACGGAAATATCGATGGAAATATCGGGATAATATCGATATCGATAAAAATTACATGGAAACCACGGAAATTGTAAGAAAAACTTGGAAATTTTTAATGAAACTTTGTAGGATGTTTATTTAGTCAATTATCTATTAGTTTATCACAAAAAATTGGAAGGAAATGCATTGCATGATGGATTTAACTGATTTAAGTTGATTATATAGCGAGCTGGCAAACATTGTGAGTGTAGAAAATATGTAGTAATTAATGAAAGAAGTTTAAACACACCATAATCATTTATATATAATTAATTAGTACAATATTTGGAGGTTTTATTTAGGATATTAAAAAAAAAAAAAAAAAGGAAGTGAATAAAATGATGAAGAATAATGTGCCGAATTTGACACTTTAAATTTCTTACACATAAGCATGCGTCTAGGCGTTGAAGTTCCAAATTATAGTATATCAATTAACGATTGAAAATCAATACATTGAATAAAACTAAACTTTAATTTGGATGCCGATTATGTTTTTTCAAGTTTATATAAAGTAAAAGAATTGAATTTTGGAAGCCAGGAGTGTGTCAATTGAATTTTGGCCGGCGTGCAAGGTATCAATCTCTTCGTCTCGTCGAGTAGTACAACTTTCCTTTTTGTTTCACTCAATTTCGTTGAGTATTGAAAAAGTTATACTTATTTGAATCTTACCCAGTTTCCGGCGACCTCAGTGGCTTTAGAGGCAATTTCCGGCCAAACCACAACGAGTCAGACGTCGTGTGAGGTACCATTCTCTTCCTCTCTTCGAGGGCTACAACTTTCCTTTTTGTTTCACTCAATTTTGTTGCTTATTAAAAAAGTTATACGCATTTGAATCTTACCCAGTTTCCGGCGACCTCAGTGGCTTTCGAGACAATTTCAGGCCAAACCAGGGCTAGTTGGCCGGCGTTCAAGGTATCAATCTCTTCGTCTCGTCGAGTAGTACAACTTTCCTTTTTGTTTCACTCAATTTCGTTGAGTATTGAAAAAGTTATACTCATTTGAATCTTACCCAGTTTCCGGCGACCTTAGTGACTTTCGAGGAATTTTCCGGCCAAACCACGATGATTCAGACGTCGTGTGAGGTACCATTCTCTTTATCTCTTCAAGGGCTACAACTTTCGGTTTCGTCTTGCTTGATTTCGTTGCGGTTTGACAAAGTTATGGCTGTTTAAAGTGGGTGTAAATTTTCGACCGAAAATTCTGATTTTCTCTCCCATTGGGCGAGTCCCACATCGCCCATGTGAGGGCAGTGAGCAAGCAAATTTTCCTATAAAATCCACATCCCCCTACTGAGAAAATCCAAGCTTGTTCGGCCTTTGGGTTATGATCAAGTGAAGTATGTGTTGAGTTTTCTCAACATATTTAAGTATATTTTAGTATTATGTCGCGATATTATCGATAATATCGAAAATATCGTGATATTATCGATATTATTGATAATATCGCGATATTTTGACGGAAATCATTTGGATAGTTAAAAAAATTTCGGATCTCCAAAAAAACGATAATATCGGCAATATTTCGCCGATATTATCGATATTTTCTTCCTTGGTTGTAAGATATTTCGACGAACTGCGCCGTCGGAAGATATGAGTTTAAGAGACGGCTTTTCCGTCGGGCTACTTAAAAAAAAAACATATTGCAAAAATGGAAATAAATATATACAACCCAAAAAAATTGTTCACCCAAATATATTTGTTGACCCTAGAAACTACCAAACCTACGTGGCGCGCAGGCCGAGTAATTCTATAAGTTAACTACGTCCTTCGGTGAATGCGGGGCGTGCCAACTCGTCGGCCGAGCTCGACCGAGGAGTAAAATTTGTTGATGTTGCGTTGGGTGCGCGGCTGACTTATGCGTCTTGCGATCGTGGCCGAGAAAGGAACACGTCTCGACCTCTTGGGCTCTCGAACCTGAAGACAAAGTTATTATTCTTGCGAAGTTCACGAGTCGTCGTCGTTGGATTCAGTCACAGTGATGTTATTCGTCAGAGTAAACTCCCGCCGAATCGACACCAGAGTGTAAGGGCACAAATATTCAAAGCAAATATAAGTTTTAATGGTGAACGTGGTTCGGCCGTCCGAATTCCGAACTCTAAATCCCACTTGGGAATATCCAATCATAAAATAACTCGGCGAGCAAAGCGCCGAGCTCGATATGCCGTAACACCTCACTTCGCCGAGAAGGCTAATGAGATGACCTCAATCGATAAGGATCCAGAAATCCTTCTCGACCAAGACTTGGATAGGTAATCAACCGTTCTCGCCGCAGTGCTGTTGATGCCAACGGAAGATACTGCGAGATCGACTGATTCTACGGTGACAGAGCTATCTATGCCGACTTAAGATATCACCGGTTGCTTCCACAGTGCTGTTGATGCCAACGGAAGATGTGTCAGCGAAAAAGAAAGAAAAATCTCAAGTTGTTGAGAGTTTGCGCAGGGCAGTTTTGTATTGATTTTGCAGAGCTTGAATGATGCGCAACCTCTTCTATTTATAGCAACGGCTCCCCCCAAGGTCGAGTTAAAAACCTACTCGGACTAGGTCTTCTTCTCCTGATCAGCACCAACTCGACCAGTCCTACTTTCACTAGGATTGTGAACCTAGTCCTTAACTGAGCCGGATTCGCTTCCGGGTCCTGCCGAGACTCCTCATTGCACTAGGACTCGACTTCTTGCGTTATGACCTAGCCGACCTAGGTTTGGAGGCCCACGTACTAAACGATCCATGGTATTCTTGTCGCAAGGCCTTCCGGGCCGAGAATGATTCTATACTCGGCCCAAACTATTATTTTGGGCCCAAACATTGCCCCCTTGCTTCTGAGGTCCTCGGCCTGAATTCGTTGGCCGAGGTTCGGCCTTGAAGAAGCGAATGTAATCCTCAGAACCCTAGTGTTCTATTTCCAAGGCACATTTATTGAGCACGATTGCACGATCTTGATCCTGCTAACCAACTCGCCACGTGGCATCTTCTAACACGACCAATCCCCAATAATGACGTCTAAGGCGTGCGGCTACCTGAACCGTCGTGCCATCATGACCTTATGGCTGAACCTAGCCACTCTATCTCAATCCGCGAGCCGCTTGTCATCGTGCAGACGTCGAAACGTCTTTCGCCATTAATCTCACCATCACACGCAATCGTGCGCCCCCAAAACCTGAGACCATCGGTCTTCTCAACTGCATTTCCTAAATGTTCATCATGATTAGCGATTCCTTCGGTCGATTTTGCCATTTGTTTTTGAAATTCGAATGATTGCCCTTCCTTCCAAAATCCTATAAATACTGAGAATCCCTCATTCATACTTTACGCTTTCAACATCTCTCTGAAATTTCTTGCCCTTGTTCTCCAGCGCAGTTCTTTTTCCAGGTCTTCGTCTCCAAATCTCCCAACCCAGAAAAACCCATTTTCCACCGTACCTTTTAAACCTCCTACAATGGCCTCCTTCATCTCTAAGCTTTCCAGGGAATGTGATCAGTGTCAAAAGATTCTTGATCGAAGCTCAATCAAAACCATACGGTTTGAAAGTGACATGAGCACTTCTCACCAAATCTTGGGTCCTCTTTTCAAAGCGGCAGTACCGTCAGCCATTACTGGACTTCTCCAGGAACATTGCCTATCACCCTTGCTCCAAGGGTTTGAATGGTCGAGATGGGATGCGGCGAAACCTCAAGGCTCCTGGCCTTCGACCACTACAACCTGGGCAGCCTGGGTTGTTCGAATGGAAAAGCTCTTCGGCGAGCAATGGAAGGCCCTTGGCATCCACGACGCCATCCTCATCTCATCTATGGATGTCGTTCTCGACAAGGAGCTTCTCCTAGCCGCCCTGTGCTTCTGGTGTTCGGCCACCAACGCCATGGTTTTCCCCCATGGTCCCATCGGCCCCACCATTCTTGATGTCACGGCCATCTTGGGCACCTCGGCAACTGGAATCCCCATCGATGCGGTTCTCTCTGGGTACCCGTCGAATCTTGACCTGAAGACGCTTTTTGATCGACGGGCTTTTGAGACGTTGAGCCGTGAGGGTCAAATCCCGTCGAAAGAAGACGTTCAGAAACTCCACAAGAACTTCTTCAATTACAACACCTTCTATCTCCATTTCGCCGACCGAGGAGAAGAGGCCCTGCGAGACGGGGAACATGAAGCTTTCCTCTTCTATTGGTACAACAAGTACATTTGTTGTACCAAGTCGAACAAATGCTTGGTCGAGAACATGCCGGTAGCCGAGGCCCTGGCTAGTGGTCACGTCCTGTCACTTAGCTCCAACATTCTTGCCCATCTCCTCCGCTGCTTGGCCGAGACGACCCTTCACAAGATCGACCCACACCAGAATGGTCCCCTCTGGGTCTTCCAACTCTGGCTGCAAGTTTACTTCGCCTCCCTTCGGCCTGCCATCGTTGATTTCTCGCCAACGGAAGCGCTCGGGCCTCAGCTGGCCTCCCGACCGATACCCCTTCACCAAGCCGAAGAGGTATTTAAGTACTTTTTCGCCCTTGATGTCGTCGTCGAGACTATCCTTCCTCCATCAGGCTACCCACATCCATGTGGGGCGCGGACGAAGATGCCGACCTTCGTCAGTCCTGGGGGTCGTTCGTGCTCACTCGCGACCTTCCTCTCGGCTGTGATGGGAAATAAGCGGGTTGGGAAGTGTACCATCCTAACTTCCTTGCTCGACAGCTCGGCTACCTCCAAGGCTGCCCGGTCCCCCTTCTCTCCTCCCGCACCATCTTAAGCCGTGGGCGCGAACTGGGCTCCTCGGAGAAGGAATGCACCATCGCCAAGAGGAAGTTCCAAGAGCAATGCCAAAGTTTCCGCCTTCGACCGGCCACCCCTGAAACCCCCTTCACTGACACCTTCGGCGACTGGTGAGAACAGTATACCCAGGAGTTCTTTGGGGTTCCGGTTGAAGGTGTGTTGAACAAACTCTTTGGTGACCGGCCTAAGAAGGCCTCGGCCCCCCAAGCTCAAGGTAAATTTTTTTTTATTTTTTTTTGCTGATTTGCTTTTACTTTCTCAGGTAGTCGGCCGTTGAGAAAGGTGGAGGTGGTCGCTGCAGCTGCGGCCGAGAAGAAATCGGTCGTTGCTAAGAGGGCCAAAACTGCTATGCTGCGTAAACGGCCTCGTCAAGAGGCCGAGCCGGTCATCGAACCTCCACCGCCTGCCAAGCGGGTCAAAAAGCTGGCAAAGAAAGGAGCACGGGAGATCCACGTCATCTCTAGTCTCACTACGGAGACGACTCCCAATGTTTCTTCTTCTCCCACCATCGGCCAAACCTTGGTCGAGAAACAGCCAACTCCGGCCGTAGAAATAGTCCAAGCACGGCCTGTTTCTGAGGTCGGGACACCAGTCGTAGTTCCATCGGTCGAGGCTACGCCTGTCCTAGAAAAGGCAGTCCCTGCAACCGAGGGGGCTTCTCCCGCACATCCAAAACCTTCGATTTTCGTTCTGGAAGAGAGCGAGGGGAATGATGAAATTCCATTGGCGAGTCGCCCTCATCCCCACCGTCGACCTTTACCTGCGTCCAAGGCGGCCGTTCCAGTCAGTCCTTCCACGGTCGACCGTGGTAAACGACCGGTCGGAGAGCCAACAACGGTGGCGGAAACGCCTGCTCCTCCGCAGGACCAGGACCTCAATCCCGCACTTGAAACGACTGTCTCGGCCGGCCCTTCCACGGCCGACCGTGGCAAGCGACCTGTCGAGGAACCAGAAGCGACGGCGGAAACGCCCGTTCATCCTCAGGACCAGGACCTCAATATTCATTCCCAGGAAGCCACTTCGGCCTTCGTAAGTACCTTCCACCGTATTTCCTTGATAACTTTTCTGCTTTAGAATTCTAAACGAGGAAAATACTAAATGTCAGGTGCCTATACACTCTTTTCATCAAAAATTCTACGCGCCGAAGGGCGTTATCTATATTTCTTGGCCGCCTCAGTGGCCATCGAACGTAGATAACCTTCATCGGCCGCGTGAACTGAGAAGCAGTCTAAGACACTGGGCTCGGCCATTGAGTTCTTTAGGTTCGAGCAACGATCCTGGTGACGTGGCCGAGGTCTCTTCTCGGCAGGTTAAAAAACGAAACCTTCTTGCTATCCTTTTCATGACTTCTTTTGAGCTTAACCTGATTTGTGTGTGCAGGCTTCGTGGGAGGTCGAATTCAAAACCCTCCTCTCCAGCACAACTACAGGGTCTGGTCCTTCGGCCGCCGCGACTGAAGCTGCCGATTCAACCGCTCTAACTCAGTTGCGAGAAGTCTTGTCGCTTTCGGCGTCGTAAGTACTCGAGCGCAATGGTCTTGATTTGCTTGGCGCATGTCTGACGACCTCGGAGCTGACGGTCGTCTGAGCGGAGATGCTATCGTGCGGGCATTGTCTGCCTTGGAGCGGGTTCGGGAGACATTTAGTATCTTCCAAACCGCTCTAAAGGCCGAACAAGACCTGCAAGCTGCCACGGCCGTCCAAGACACTCTCCGTTCGAAAATCGACGCTTTAAAGGTAAAAGGAGAAGCATTGGCCGAGCTCGACCATCAAATGGCTGAACTAGCGAAACGTAGGTCGGCCATTGCCTCCGAGCTTGTTAAGGACTTCGAGTTGGGCTGAAAAGATTGCCTAACCGAGTATGCAGCGAACATAAAACGGGTCGAGCGGTTGAAGCTGGATAAGAAGAACCGGCAAGTCGAGGTTATTATGGGCGAGGTGCGGTGGTTGGAGTTGAAGGCCCTGCTCGGCACTCTTCTACCCTCTTCACCTTGAATGTACTTGAATGTAAACCGATCGACTTACTCATTTTGTACATGCTTATCAATCTTAATGAATTGGTTTTCTATTCCCGCATTTCCCATGTGACCGGATAGTATTTCTTTAAAAACTTCCCATTGATTGGTAATCTGTGCACTACACCGGTCCGATCTTTAAGATGATACGCCCATTTTCCGTATACTTTATGCACAACGAACGGCCCCTCCCAATTTGGTGACCACTTGCCGAACCTAGGGTCTTTTAGTCCTACGGGTAACACCGTTTGCCAAACCAATTCACCCTCGCCGAATGTTTTCTGACGCACCTTTTGATTATAGGCTCGCTCGGCAATTCGTTTTTGTGCCACCAGTAAGTTATAAGCGTCAAGTCGTGCTTCTTCCAAATCTTCTAATTCCTGTCTCATGGATTGATTATATTCGGCGCTAAACAAACTACTTTGTTCAATTAATCGCAATGAATTTATGCTTAACTCGACTGGTAACATTGCATCGTGTCCGTAGGTTAATGCATACGGGGTTGTCGCAGTCGCCGATCGGGGCGATGTTCGATATGCCCATAATGCCTCGTTCAACTTCAAATGCCACATGCCGGGTCTTTCTTTTATTATTTTTTCGAGGATGCTGATCAACACTTTATTACTTGCCTCGGCCTGCCCATTCGCTTGTGGATAATACGGTGTAGACTGTTCGAGCAGAATTTTTAAATTTGCCGTATACTCTTTAAACCTTTCAGCTGTGAAGATTGTTCCATTGTCAGTTATGATCGTTTCTGGTACGCCAAATCTGGTCACAATGTGTTCCTCCACAAAATCGCAAACTTCTTTAGACGTTAGCTCGGCATATGATTTTGCTTCGACCCACTTAGTAAAGTAATCGGTTGCAACTATTATCCATGCGTGCTTGGCAGCTCCAGAGGATGGCGTGATTTTGTCGATTACGTCCATGGCCCATCCTCTAAACGGCCATGGTTTGATGACCGAATGCAACGACTCGGCCGGGACCCTTTGTATAGGTCCGTGGATTTGGCACTGTACGCATCCTCGTGCAAACTCGATACAATCCTTTAGTATTCTTGGCCAAAAGTAACCGTGTCGTCGAAGTAGCCATCGCATTTTTCGTCCGGATTGATGAGCTCCGCAAACCCCTTCATGGACTTCTGTGATCGCCCGAGCACCCTCTTGGGGGCCGAGGCATAGCAGTAGCAATCCATCCTCCCCTTTTTGGTATAACTCGTTTTGGTACGTGACATAGTTCGTGGCGTGGACTCGTGTCTTGCGACTATGTTTTCCATTGGGATTGTCAAGGTATTGCATAATGGGTTTTCTCCAATCATCTGGTGTTGCCTCGACGGTACAAACCTCTATAGTATCTTGTCGGTCTAGCAATGAAGGTAAAGACATGACCCGAGTGCGTATTACATCGTCACGTCGGAGGATTTGCTGGTTGACCAAGGCCGGGTATAGTTGTCGTAACACCGGTATTTCCCAGCCTAGCTTGCCCCCCAGGAGTTGTGCACCAAAGGTAATTTGAGCCAACTCGTCCGCGTCGGTATTATGGATCCGGGAAATATGTTCGAACGTAATACCGTCGAAGGACTCGACCAAATAGCTGGCAACCATGTGGTAGGGTGCCAGGGTACAACTCATGCAACGGAAAGACCTATTAAGTTGGTTAATCATAAGCTCAGAGTCGCCGAGGACGAAGGCACGGGTGGCCCGCAAGTCATGAAGGAGGCCAAGGCTGATGATTAGGCCTTCATATTTGGCCTGATTATTGGTGCAGTCAAAATCCAACTTAAGCGAAAAATACCAACGATCGTGATTAGGAGATTGAATGACAACTCCAACGCCGGCCGAGGATGAAGTACTGGACCCATCAAAATACATCATCCAATAGTTGTCGCGTGTTTCAACCATGCCGATTTCGACATCAGTGTCCCCAAAACCATAGGGGGAGGGGTGGTGAGCAAGGAAATCGGCCAATGCTTGGCCTTTGACAGCTTTCTGGGGAACGTATTGCAAGCTAAACTCGGACAACGCCATCGTCCACTTCCCAATTCTCCCTTTTACGATTGGCCGGGTAAGCATGTACCGGATAACATCGGTCTGGGCAATGACTTGTGTGATTGACGGAAGCATGTAATGCCGGAGCTTGGAGGCGGCGAAGAACACGGCAAGACAGAGCTTCTCAACAGCGGAATAATTGATCTCCGGTGGATTAAGATTTCGACTTAGGTAAAAAATAGCCTGCTCTCACCCGGCATCATTGTCTTGGGCAAGGAGGCAGCCGATGGACTCTTCAGCCGCCGAGATATATAGTTTGAGGGGTTTACCGCGCCGAGGTGGAACAAGGACAGGTGGTGTCGTGAGGGAGACTTTGATTTGTGTAAACGCCGCCTGATGCTCGTTCGTCCACGCAAATGTATCCGAGTCCTTAAGTTTCAAAAGCGTTGAAAAAGCTTTCATTTTCCCTGTCGAGTTAGCTATAAATCGACGGAGAAAATTTATCTTGCCGAGTAAGGACTGCAGCTGTTTCTTCGTAGTCGGGGGTGGAGCACTGATGATTGCACGTGCTTTATTTTCATCCACTTCAATCCCACGGTGATGTACCAGGAAACCGAGAAAATTACCGGCTGACACACCGAATGCACATTTGGCAGGATTCATTTTAAGATTATGTTGGCGCATACGAAGGAAAGCCTGTCGGAGATCATCCACATGAGTCCACCGTTGTTTGGATTTAATTACAACATCGTCAATATAGACTTCGACGATGGTTCCAATTAAGTCATGAAATATGGTGTTCATTGCCCGTTGGTATGTGGCGCCGGCATTTTTAAGGCCAAATGGCATAACAACCCATTCGTAAGTGCCGAGTGCCCCCGGGCAGCGGAAATCAGTTTTGTGCACATCGGCTTCGGCAATGAAAATTTGGTTGTACCCGGCATGTCCATCCATAAAGGATAAGATCGCATGATTCGCCGCGACATTGATTAATAGATCTGAAATCGGCATTGTATACTCATCTTTGGGAGTTGCCAGATTCAGATTTCTGAAATCGATGCAGAAGCGCAGTGCACCATTCTTCTTTAAGACAGGAACGATATTCGCCAACCATTCCACATATCGAGCTGTCCGAATGAACCCGGCTTTCAAAAGTCGAACCAGTTCGTCCTTGATACCAAGTTTCACTTCGGTCGAGAATCGACGAGGTGGTTGCCGGAAAGGTTTACATTCGGGCTTAATACGTAATTCATGCTCGACAAGAGTGTGATCTAAGCCGTGCATTTCATGGTAGCTCCAAGCAAAACAATCTTTAAACTCTGTAAGCAAGGCACGAAGTTCGTCCTTCATTTGTTGGGGAAATAATGCACTAATAAACAAAGGCCGTGGGTCGTCGGCCGTCCTAACATTAATCTCTTCCAGGGGGTCCTTAACTTGGGGCTGATGATCTTCGAGCTCGGCCGGGGCGGCTCGAACTTTGTCAAGGGATAAGACAGGGCCATTATTTCCTTCGGCAAGGAACTCGACGAGGTTAACGCCTGAATTTGGTTGTTGAGATATAGTATACCAATGGGCCAGCAGTCGTTCCATAGTAGATGAAACCGCAGCCCTACGTTCCTCCTGATCAGTGTCAAACATCGGTTTCGGGGAGAAAGTTGGCTAATCCGAGTCTCGCCGAATCCTTGTGGACAGTCTCGGCGCCAACCTCGATAGCTTTCTGAACAGAAATCCGAGTCGGCCGTCCTTCATCATTTAAGCCTTGCAAAGTAATGTAGCCGACGTGGTCATCATAGTACCGTGCTTGGATCATGTTGGTTTCGAAGGGTTGGTTATCGGCCGGGTGAACAGTGACCGATTTGCCGTCCCAAAAAATGAGCACTTGATACAATGAGTAAGGAATACAGCTGGTTTGGTGAATCCAATCTCGATCGAGTAGTGCATTATACTCGGTTTTAGAATTGACCACGAAAAAGGCGGTCATGTGAATGCGACCGGCAATATTCACTGTTAGCGGAAGGACACCTTTGGTTTGGGATTTATCGCCGACGAAACTACTCATTGTGATCCCTGACGGAATAAGTTCGTCATTAGAGCGACGTAAGGCCTTCATGATGTTCATAGGCATGATATTGACGGTAGCTCCACAGTCGACAAAAACTTTAGAAACTGGATATCCCTCGATATGGGCCGTCACATACAATGGCTTTAAATGATAGAGGTTGGCCGATGGTGAACGAGGAAATAATTCAGCCAAAGCTGCTTTGATATTGTCATCTTTTGTTGTAAAGTCAACTTCAGCAACGGATACAAAATCAACATGGCCGGCTTCCTCGGCGACTACATCACCATCGAGGAAATTTGGCTGAGCTGTGCTGGATTGAAAAGCAGCGGGTAACACATGGACCATACTGATTTCCATGTTATCCAAGACGGATGGGCCCATCAGGTTAGGATCCTCCTCGTTAACCTCATCTCTCGTCTGGTCGGTGACTACAGCTTCCGTTGTTGTCAGAGTTGGACAAAGAGACTTTTATGCTCCTTCTTCAAGGGTTTGATCCTGTGTTGTTGCTTCGGCAGCTTGTTGGTTCTGCGTGATTGCCTCAAGTGAGGTTGAGGTCGACAGTGTGCTTGGGGTCAAGATCTGAGCCTGCTCCTGGTAATGTATCCGGGCATCCCTGGTGTCGAGATAAGCATCCAATCGCGCAACACGTGTTATTTCATCTGTCGTAAGGCCGAAGAGAGAAACAGCCGAAAATACTTCGAAGTGATATCGTAAATACTGAAGGTCCTCCATTGAGAAAGGAAGGTCGGCTGCATCGATATCAGTGTATGGGTCGACTTCAAATCTAAGGACACGAGCTTCTCGTATGTGCTGGAATCTTGCTTTCAATCCTGGGTCTGAGGTCTTCTGAATGATTCGCTCGGCATCAGGACAAATCAGGACTAGATCAATTGTATCCTGACATGCCTTCGGCAAGCTATACAGATCATTGGCCGAATGTTTCTTATGGAATTCTCGCATGTACTCCAAAGCCTCCCCGAAGAACGGTGGGTGCAAATTCTTTCGAATTTTAATCAAAGGTTCTTGTATGGCCGGCGGGACTAATTTACTTTCGGCCTCTTGCCTGAAATGCTCGAGACGTGCCTTCATCTCCCCCGGCCGAAGAAGAAGTTTGATCCGTTTATCAGCCTCTTCGAACGTGGTTTCGATATCTCGGTTGACCAGCCGTTTCCCTTGAACCAACTCTGTCATAATAGCTGGAGGTGGTCGTTCATCATCAGCAACAATTGTGTCCTTCGACCGCCATTGAGGAGCTGAAGTTTCTTGGGCCGCTTGTCGGCAGGCCATGCAATCTATCTTTTGGTGCCGGCGTTTCTGGGATTTGGACAGTGCGGTGTAAACGCCTTTCGAAGAATGATATGTATACCAACGTTGATCGCTAGGTTTGGGAGGTTTGAAAGTTTTTTGGCTCCGCGATGACTCCGAACTGCTAGAATTACGTTTATAGTAGTCCTCGTCGTAAAATGAAGCATTAAAATCAAGACGCCGCCTGACTGAGGGTGCCTCTTCCATCCTCACTTTGGGACCGAGTCTATCAAAAACCCCTTGATGTTGGCCTACGTCGGCAACCTTCTGCTGGGTTGCGGCCGTAGGTCGTTCCGTTATAAGCGAAGATGGCTTCTCCTCTGACTCACTGCCGACCTTTGCTCTACATTTACTGCACAAAACCGTTGTCCCACTGTCTTCATCGATGGTATAATCTATCATAGGTTTGACAATAGCGGGTCCCGTTAAAGCTGTAGTCAGTTTGTTTGAACGAAAATCGGCCATGAAACGTGGCCGAGAATTCTGATTCTGAAAGCGTTGCGTCGCAACATCTTTGGCCTTCCCTTTCCCTTTGTCTTTAGGTAAGCACGCATCGACCATATTTACTGTTGCCGTGGGGAACGGGTCAGTATCAACACTCATCTTCTTCTCTGGAAATTTCAGTTTGCCATTATCAATCCAGCTTTAGACGTTGTCTCGAAACACGACACAATTGTTTGTCGTGTGTTTGCTTGAATTGTGGTATTTGCAATATATCTTCCCTTTAAGCTCTTCGTCCTTGGGAATGTTGTGCCCAGGCCGAAGTTTGATGATCCTTGCTGATAAGAGTTGATCAAAAATTGCATCGGCTTTTGTAATATCAAAAGTATAAACTTTCGACGGTTTCAGTGCTCCTTCAGTAGCCGAGCGGGTTTTTACTTCCTTAGAATCAATTTAAGTCAGTGCCTTGCAGACGTATGGCTTATCTATCACTATCTCAGCTGCATCCACACTAACGCATTCATCCTCGGTTGATGCGTAACTGACAGTAGGATTCTTGTAAATCGTCCCCCGAGATGGAGCTTTCGAAATCTTTTCCTCGCGGAGCAAATAATCATATTGCTCGACATGCTGGGCTAATTCGTACATATCCCGAAAGTTTGCCCCCAAGAATTTCTTTTTGTATTCGACGTCAAGACCGTTCAGAGCAAGTCTGACGAATTCAACTTCGGGGAGAGGCACTCGGCACCAATTCCTAGCTGATTTGAATCTAGTAAGATAATCCATTGGTGACTCGTCGGACGCCTGAGCCATCCTTGCTAGTGAGGATACTGACATTTCCATTCCCGGCCGATAAAACTGCTCATGAAATTTCTCGACCAACTCCTCCCAACTCTGGACGGAATTCGGTGGGAGGTTAATGTACCAAGCGAACGCTGAACCGGTCAACGAAAAATTGAAAAGTCGCAGCTTGTGAAAGTCACTATTAACGTCTCTGCACTGTGTGGTGAAGCGAGCTACATGTTCTAACGAGGATAAGGATGATTCTCCGGTAAAGAGGCTAAAATCCAGGATCTTGAAACCTCTAGGGTATTCAACCTGTTCCACGTAAGCTGGATACGGGTGTATAAACTTAGGGAACTTCGGCCCTTTCTTCATGGCCGAATCGATCATCCGTTGAACTTCGGTCATATCGACGGGCGTTACTTCCGCTCTCTGGTCGGATCCGTCTGACCTACTATTCGACCCTCCTCCTCTTTCCAATTGAAGTGGCCTGAGCCGAGCAGGAATTGGCTCGGCCGGTGCACTTGATAATAGATTATTCCTTGGCGGCAAATGCTGGGCAAGATAAAAAATTCTACCATCGCTGACCTTACTAACCAGTATTTCGAGTAATCTGGTTTGTGTTTCACTGGAATTGCGTATCACGTCATGAAGCTTATCGATCCCTCGACTCAATGTCTGTTCAACTGTCCGAGATTGCTCGTCAAGCCGTTTTCAAATAAACGACCTTGTGGGTGGATCGGATCCTTCGCCACCATCTTCATCACAATCTTCTATTACTCCTTCATTGAGAACGCAAGTGTTCCTGTCAGGAATTTCAAGACTGTGAACCTGACCGCCGAGATTAACTTCCCTCTCTCGGCGAGTTGCGCTCGTGGACTCAGGTGTCACGGCGCTGATGGGATTCTGCGCTTGTGGCACATGGTGTCCTGCGTTCTGATTTGGTAGATCGGATGTCGACTTTCCCATAGCTGTTTTCTTTTTTACCGATCGTGTTTCAATTGGCATGAACTTCGTAGTCTAGCACTCGGTCCCACTGGGCGTGACAAAATGTTGACCCTAGAAACTACCAAACCTACGTGGCGCACAGGCCGAGTAATTCTATAAGTTAACTACGTCATTCGGTGAATGCGGGGCGTGCCAACTTGTCGGCCAAGCTCGGTCGAGGAGTAAAATTTGTTGATGTTGCGTTGGGTGCGCGGCTGACTTCTGCGTCTTGCGATCGTGGCCGAGAAAGGAACACGTCTCGACCTCTTGGGCTCTCGAACCTGAAGACAAGGTTACTATTCTTACGAAGTTCACAAGTCGTCGTCGTCGGATTCAGTCACAGTGATGTTATTCGTCAGAGTAAACTCCCGCCGAATCGACACCAGAGTGTAAGGGCACAAATATTCAAAGCAAATATAAGTTTTAATGGTGAACGTGGTTCGGCCGTCCGAATTCCGAACTCTAAATCCCACTTGGGAATATCCAATCATAAAATAACTCAGCGAGCAAAGCGCCGAGCTCGATATGCCGTAACACCTCACTTCGCCGAGAAGGCTAATGAGATGACCTCAATCGATAAAGATCCAGAAATCCTTCTCGACCGAGACTTGGATAGGCAATCAACCGTTCTCGCCGCAGTGCTGTTGATGCCAACGGAAGATACTGCGAGATCGACTGATTCTACGGTGACAGAGCTATCTATGCCGACTTAAGATATCACCGGTTGCTTCCACAGTGCTGTTGATGCCAACGGAAGATGTGTCAGCGAAAAAGAAAGAAAAATCTCAAGTTGTTGAGAGTTTGCGCAGGGCAGTTTTGTATTGATTTTGCAAAGCTTGAATGATGCGCAGCCTCTTCTATTTATAGCAACGGCTCCCCCCAAGGTCGAGTTAAAAACCTACTCGGACTAGGTCTTCTTCTCCTGATCAGCACCAACTCGACCAGTCCTACTTTCACTAGGATTGTGAACCTAGTCCTTAACCGAGCCGGATTCGCTTCCGGGTCCTGCCGAGACTCCTCATTGCACTAGGACTCGACTTCTTGCGTTATGACCTAGCCGACCTAGGTTTGGAGGCCCACGTACTAAACGATCCATGGTATTCTTGTCGCAAGGCCTTCCGGGCCGAGAATGATTCTATACTCGGCCCAAACTATTATTTTGGGCCCAAACAATATTACAAAAAGAAAAAAAGAAAACGGAAATCGTAAACTATGGTAAGGTTTGGTCACTGCTGGGGATCTCTTGGAATAGCGGCACAAGCTCAGGCAGGACGGTGAATCGTAAAGCCAAAAGCTTATAAGCTCTGGGATACAGCTTTGAAGTATTGACGAACTAATTCCCTTTGGCGTGCCATCTCCTCCTCTACCTGCCAAGTCTGGAATCGATCTCGGTCGCTACAGTGGAACTCGATGAAGAACAAGACTTAACTTCTTGAACCCGACTCGGTCCTAGGCCGTAGACTTCCTTGCCCTTCCTTCGGCCAACCCCGTCCATTTGCACTTGGAGAGGCACCTCTGGGTCAGGTGTTAGCTCCTCCACAGGCATGTTAGGATGCTGCTATGAGAAATTGGCAAGGTAAGCGTCCTTCTTTTGTACCATTGAAGCTTATAAAACAAAACAAAAAAACAAAGATCACGAAGTTAGATTAATTACAATTTAAACTATAATTACATTAATAAAAATTATAATTGTAAGTTATGAAAAAATACTTACAAAAATCTCGTATGCGACCTTGTTGCCGTAATTGGCGTGGGTCTCCACCCAAACCACCACTACTGAGAACTTCTCCCTGGCTTCCCGCATTTCCTCGACCAGGTATGATAAAGGTCAAGAACTAGAATGGTGCTCGTACGGCTTATTGTCCTGATTTCCTTTATTTGCTGCTGATTTTTTCTGAACATTAAAGTATTAGTTTTAAATGAAGATGAAAAAATAAATATACAACAAAAAGAAAAATATATAAATATTTATTACCTGAAAATTTTTGTGGAGCAAAAAATAATCGAGAAAAATATGGAGGCGACACGTGGATTCTTGTGTTAAAAGACAAAATTACCCTCGAGGCACACCGGAACTCCCACGCGTGAGCAGCGGACAATTGATAGGGCTTTTACCACCTACAAGAGTAGGGATAAAATCACACAAAATACTTGCAAGAGAACAAGGGTGTTGTAGTATAAATGGCTCAAGTAAGGTCGTTTCCGCATGGATTATTTAAAACAATTTATGAGAAACCCTAATCCTAGTTAACTATTTAAAAACAAAGATTGGAAAAGGGTGATTTAATAACCTAAATTAAGAGAAACGAAATTAATTAAAAAGGCTAATTAAAATCTGCAATTTTTAGAGAAAGAAAAAGGAAACAATTTTTTTTAGATTTCAAAATGAGAAAATACTAGGGTTCTGCCGTCACCCTAACAATCCTACGTAGTTCTTTTAATTTCTTATGAATTACACATGCATATTTTGAAGATTAGGTTTTCCTAAAGTATGCCATACTTGGAATCCCCATCATAGAACGTATATCTAATCATGCAACCCGTCCGTGGCGTCCAAATCGAATATGAACATGCAAGACTCGTTAAGTTTTGTGAAAACCTTTTGAAAAACCATATAACTCCTAAGACATGTCATCCATCATAAATAGTTACACATGTTAACTACAAGAAGCCTTAGTCAATTTTAGGGACAGCCCTCCGCCAAAATTGCATCAAATTACTTTTCTAATTATCCTAATGGTCGCGAATCAATAAGACAAATAGATAGTTTAAAGTACAGTGATTAACAATCCAAAACTTGCATGCATAAATTCATAAGAAAATTAAAAAGAGACTACATATTCTTGCTAAGGATCATGGCCTCACCCTAACAAAAGAAAATTAGCTACGCATATTCATAATTAAAATCAACAGAATTATATTAAACTAGAAAAAGAATGGAAACACCTGAAAGTATAAGTCTTGAATTCTCTAAGTTTTTTCCAAAGTCTTCTCCCAAAAAGTTGCATCCGTCCAAGAGAAACCCTAGGTCTGCCAAAAGGCTTATTTATACTACTCTAAATAAAATCCTCCTAGTCCAAGGTCTTAGAATAAGACTAGGAAACTAAATAAATTGAAATAAAATAAGAAACATAATCCTAAATTAACTTGGTAAATTCGCCTAGAAATCTGCACAGCCATGTTCTGGCCCCATATCAGCTCCAAAATTGGCCCAAAATAGCTGGATTTAGAGCGTGGACTATTCTGAACACTTTTCCAGAAGGCCACGAACCCATCTGAGATCATCTTAGGCTCCAAAAATGAAGTTTAAGTCTAGAAAAATCACTTTTCAGCAACGCGCACTGCTCCTTCATTTAATCGCCAGAAAATAACCGCTTGGTAGGAAAATCCCAAATTTTGATATGAACAAGCCAAGAGGCATACGAATGTCTTTCAATTTGAATTGCTCCAAAATTCATCCATTTGATTATGTTTTGCTCCAGAAGAAGTTGAATATCCTATATTGAAAATATAAAGCAAAGTATCAAAATTCTACCAAAACAATTACCAAATTATACTAAGAATAGGGTAAAATATATAATATAATATTGACTCATCAACAATCACAACTCAATCAAGGTTAAAGGTGATCAAAATAGGTATTTATTCAAAACTTATTTCATCCATCCTCATGCAAACCCTTTCCACAAGGTAACCTCCAAAATATTTATTCAAAATATGATTAATTACATAAATTAATTGATTAATTTCCTAATTAATTAATTTTATAATTGATTAATTAATTTCCTAATTGATCGCAAGATATTATTTTGACATAATATCTTGCAATTACACCCAAAAGCCACCAAATGTGGCCAGTTCCCATCTCTCCCAAAGAAGCTGGCCACACCCCTATAAATACCACCTCATTTCACCAAAAACCTAATTCCAATTCTCTTGCTAAATTCTCCAAATTTCTCTAAACACTTTTCCCTCAAATTCTAATTTTGGCATCGGAGGTTCTTCAGAAAAAGCCACCCCTATTCATCGTGGGCGCGTGAGGCTCTTGACCTTGACCTAATGTATTAATTGTTTTGTAGGTGCAATTTTGTTCAAGAAGAAGAAGGCAAAAATTTGTATCCACAAATTGGTGCTTTCATTGAGAGTTGAGTCACATGCTCGTAGAACACTCTCGCATTCAAGATTTTTTGTTTTTCTTGTTCATTTGTAGATTTTTCGTATGTTCTTGTTCCTAGAATTTTTTCTGTAAAAATTCTTTGAATAATCGTAAAAGAAGAATACAATGACAAGAAATTCAAAAATCTCAACGAACGAAAATTCCAACGTTTAAAAATTAGGACCACGGTGATCCACGAGACTCAACACGACGATGAGTGGAGTGGCACCACCGTGGCAACCACCACGACAGGCAAGGCCCACATCGCCACAACCATGGCCCAAGTCGTGCCATTCAAGCCTACAAAGGCCCAAGCCCAAGACGAGCCGGCTCGAGCCACTCAAGCCCAACGCGAGCCCAACAAGTTGCCGAGTCAAGCCCTAGCCTCACACCCACGTACACTACATGCCGAGCAGCCCACTCCTGTGGCCTAACCCATTCCCGTGGCCTTCCAAGCAGCCCAAATGGGTCTAAGACTGGTCCAATCGTCCCAGCTTTAAATTTCCTGACCGACAATTGAACCGGGGGCATTTTCACTATATTTCTCCGCAGATTTGACATTTCCCAACTCAAATCTCACACTCGGAGTTTACCACACTTCCACCACTAAAGGAGACACATACATTTCGAGCTCTTCCAACCCAAATGGAGAACAATACTTGTCTCGATAAGTTATAAAGTTGATAAGCGCCCTCACACAGCAGACGACCATGGTGAATCAGCTCTTGCAACACACTGAGATGCAATGTGCCCAAGACAAGGTGTCTTGAAGTAGGACAATGGCAGATAAAGAACTTCTCCAACAGCGTCCCGGTAAGCAGCCACTCTATCAGCCACTAACTGAGCGTTCGGGCAGTGTACACTCCCGATTGGGACCTTGAGATAACATATGCTTCCGTCTTAGCGTGCAGATGAGCATGCACTCTCGACTAGGCCCAGGGACGAGCATACATTCATTGTTGGGGCCACACTCTAATAGTTAACATGAGTAACCTTCCAAGCGAAGTGTTCATTCATGGCTAGGCTCGCAAGGAGCATCTTCCACCTTTCATCGAAGTATACAGCACAAAGGACAAAGAGAAGCAGTTACTCAGTTCGGCTAAAGTTCAACCATCAGCCTGCAAAGAATTCCTTCACCTGCTAGGAATGAACCACATGCACTGCTGCCGCGGCATAGACGAGCCAAGCATGTAGAAGAGCAGTCTAAACTAGTAGGTCAAGACAAGAGGCAGCTAAAAGCTCTGCTACCCCCAACAAAGGCAAATTTCGGAAGAGGTAGAGAGGTTCTTAAATGAGCAATTGCGTAATTTCCAACGCAATGAAGTCACCGATGAAGCTTTACGACGAGACATGACCAATATGAGCAAGTCATCCTTCACGGATGAGATCGAGCAGGTAGAGCCTCCACGTAAGTTTAGCATGCAACATTTCACATATTTTAAAAGAGATGGAGATCCGGAAAGGCACTTGAAGCACTACCGAAGCATAATGGTCCTTTATCGGAACAACGATGCTCTTATGTACAAGATATTCGCCACCACTTTACAAGGCAAGGCGCAAGATTGGTTCCACACCTTACCACCACGATCCATCCGGAGTGTTGATGATATTTCCTTGGTTTTCACCTAAGAATACTCATCCCACTGCTCGATAAAAAAAAAGTCCAACCACTTGTTCAACGTGAAGAACAACCCAAAGGAGTCCCTCCATGACTACGTGAAGAGGTTCAAAGCAAAGAAGGTGAAGATAGTCGGATGCAACGACTCAATAGAAAGCGCAACCTTCCAAAAAGGACTCCTAGCAAACCATCCATTATTTGGAGAATTGATCATGAAAGAAGATATAACCCTAACATACTCTTTCGCTTTGGCAGAGAAACATGCACTTTGGGACGAGGCTCGGCGAGCAGACGATGCGCCTGAGCAATCCCAAGATGGGTGACCCATTGGGAAGTTCTCGTGTGAGTTCCTAGAAACAAAATCGTGAAGGCGTGGTCAGGGCCCAAAGCGGACAATGTCGTGCTACGATGGAGTCGAGCCAGGGTTTTGGTGGGGTCCCGGGCCGAGATGTGACAATTTGGTATCATAGCCACTCTGCCGTTCTGTGTGAGTGTGTCAATGAGGATGTCAGGCCCTTAAGGGGGTGGATTGTAACATCCCACATCGCCCAGGGTAGTGGATCTTGTAAGCCTTATATTTATATTCCTATATCTACCTAGCACGAGGCCTTTTGGGAACTCACTAGCTTCAAGTTCCATCGGAACTCCGAAGTTAAGCGAGTTCACGCGAGAGCATTCCTAAGATGAGTGACCCATTGGGAAGTTCTCGTGTGAGTTCCTAGAAATAAAATTGTGAGGGCAAGGTCGGGGCCTAAAACAAACAATATTGTGCTACGGCGGAGTCGAGATAGATATGGTGGGGCCTGGGTTGGGATGTGACACTGAGCATAGGGGTCGACCCATGACCAAAGAAGGCCCGACGACTAAGAACTACTGCAAGTTCTCAATCCTGATCCACCAAATCCTTCGCTACATTGAGAACGAGCCATAGTTCAAGCTGCCGAAACAATCAAAGGGACATACTTCTAAGTTGGATCACACCAAGTACTGTGTGTTCCACCGAGGTCCCGGTCACACAATGGACGACTGTTACACTTGGAATAACTACCTAGAAAAGCTAGTGAAAAAAGGCAAAGTCAACATATACTTGGACAAGACAACTGCGCAGCCTAGAAGGAACACAGACGTCGACGACACACTAGTAGTATCTGTCTAACTGGCCCATGCTATAGTTGACAAAATGATGGCAATGGAAGTGCGGTTAACCTATTTCAACTTTCAGTAATTTAGAAGATAAGCCTGGAAAGCACAATCATATGCCGAGCGGAGGTACTCACCGGATTCAACGGGCACACCTCGACTGTCATCGGCCACATCACACTTGACATGAAAACACCGCCAGTTGTCTCAAAGTAAACGTTCATGATTGTAAACGACCCATCTCCCTACAATGGGATTCTTGGAAGACCTTAGCTAATCAAGCTGGACGCCATCATTTCTGTCAAGTATAAAAAAAATCAATTCTGCATCCTGAGAGAATGAGTTGGGGAAATCAAGTCTGACTAGGCCACATCTTGACAATGCACTGTGCAAGTATTGAAGGAATCAAAGAAGAAAACCTTTACCCCCGTAAAGGCTATCAAGGTCCGAATGAATGATGAAGCTACCAAATAGCAATTACAGCAAGCAGATCAAGAAGATGGCATTAGAACCAACGCGCTAGTAGACGAGATAGGATGGAAACCCGAAGAAGACGCTGAGGACATCATTCTTGATCCCCAGCAGCTGGAAAAGACGGCTAGAATTGGCTCACATCTGAAGCCGAAAGAAAAGGAGAACTCACAACTTTCCTTAGGGAAAAACATAACATCTTCGCATGGTCACATTTTGACATGCCCGACATCGACCCAAGATAGCTTGCCACAAGTTGCACATCGACCCCGCTGCCAAACCGTTGATCTAAAAGAAAAGACATTTCACACCCAAGTGAGCAGCGATCATTGAAGCGAAAATTGACAACTTACTTGAGGTTGGATTCATAGAAGAGGTAGTACATTCAGCATGGCTTGCCCACATCATATTAGTAAAGAAGAAACAGAAGGGTAAATGGAGGGTTTGCGTAAACTACACTGACCTCAACAAAGCATGCCCAAATGATCCTTATCCACTTCCTCAAATTGATCAATTAGTAGATTCGACTTCTGGGAACCAGCTGGTTAGTTTCTTGGACGCCTACTCTGGCTACAACCAAATAGCCATGTACAAGCCCGACAAGGAAAAAACCATATTCGTGATCGAGCGAGACACCTATTGCTACAAGGCCATGCCATTTGGCCTCAACAACGCGGGGGCCACTTACCAAAGGTTAGTAAACATGATGTTTAAAATTAGAGTCACCATGGAGGTCTATGTCGATAACATTATGGTGAAAGGCAAGCAGCGATCCGATCACATCGGTAACTTGGCGGAAACTTTTGACATCTTTAGAAGGTATAAGATGAAGCTCAATCCCGCCAAGTGCACATTTGGAGTATCTTCAGGCCGATTACTAGGGTGGTCCGCATGATCCGGTTTGTCTTCAGCGCCCGATAGGGTGGGTGCTTTTCTTTCTTTCTTTCATCCACAAATACCTCTACATTGCCAGAAAGGGGTGATGTAATCGTGGGGGGCGACTGGTGGCGACTAGTACTATGTACTGGCCTGGCAAATCGGGGATGAGGCAATTATGCAATCAAACTTATGGCGACTGCCAACTCCACAGTCGATGCTTAGATCCTACTGGCCACCAATTTAGCACTTGGGTTAACTCTTCACTCTAAGCCGAAGAAGAAGCAGATCAGCGGCCACTCGTGATCAATCGATAAGCCAATCTGCAAAAATAACTCATTTTAAATATTTCCTAAGCCTATATGCATCACTCTCAATTCATTATCAATCCACTACGAATTCATTTTCAACCTATATGCATCATTTCCAATTCACAAATCCTATACACAAATATCCATCACTTTCAATTCATATTTCCACTTTCACATATTCATTTCACAATTCCACTTTCACATATTCATTTTCACTTCCACAAACCCGTGATTCACAAACACATTAACAAAAAATGACAATCGAATTAACAAGCTACATCCCCTAATTCACGGATTGATAGATTGCAACCCCAATTCATAGATTGACAGATTACAACCCCAATTCATAGATTTACAGATTCACATATTATAATCCAATTAAAAAAGCCACCGTGTATAATGTAATTCATAAATTGACAATGTACAACCCCAAGATTCACATATTTACATATATCACAGCTTCACATATTCACAAATCCATAATTTTCACAAATTCAATTTATAAAATCCACAAATCAATATCAATTTCACAAGTCCAAAACAAATTAGCAAATAAAACGAAATTAATTACTAACTTACAGAGTGGCAGAGAGGCTGACAAATATGAGAGCCGGTGTTGCTCGGCTTGAGAGCAGGGTCAGATGAGAGGAGAGTGAGAGAACTGAAAGACCTGAGATGGAGAGTCAGAGTTAGAGCAGTGAGAATTAGAAAGTAAGGGTAAGAGCATTGAGAGCAAGAATGATAGTGAGAGTGAGAATGAGAGAGCACTGAGAGTGAGAGATTGAGAGTGACATTGAGAGAGAGGTTGAAAAGGCGAGTAAGAGGAGGATAGAAGGTTATAACATTTTTACACTCTTACCTAACAGAACCTTCGTCTGGTAGGTATTGTGTGAGTAGTGAGAGGGTTTGGAGTGATGAGATTGTTTTTAAGGATATCATAGTGTGTGGATGGACAATCTAGATGTAATGTGAGGTGAGAATTGAAGGGGTTCGCAACAACTATAAGATTTAGAATGATATTATTATAGCTATATGTTTGAAAGAAAATACGATCGTATTGTTAACTAGTCGAGTACTTTCTCTGTGTCTATAAATGTGGTGACCAATAGATACTCGAATATCTTACATGTAGAAGAATGACAAAAGTATTGAAGAGTATTGGTAATGGCGTTATATTGGATGAAAAGAAATTAGTTGACATCATGTACAAAACCAACTTACATTTGATACTATACATGATTTCAGTTTAATTTTGTATTTCAGTATAGCTTAATTACTAATATTCTTTAATACCTCCATTATTATTCCAATTGGAAGTCATTCGAGTAACTTTTGATCACCACATTCATTGACAGAGACAAATTACTTGACTAGCCTACGAGACGATCCTTATTTCCATTCAAACCACTAGTTACAATATTATAATGCAAATCTTATGGTTGCTACAAAACCTGACAATTAACTCACCTAAAATTACATCTACACCATCCACCCATCCACTATGATATCCTTAAACACAACCTTACTACTCCAAACCATCCCACCACTCACACAATTTTTTTATTCTAAAAGGAATATCCCAAAACTAACTTTACAAAAGAAAACACTTCTATTTATATGAGAAATATGAAGAGTTAGGAAGCTATTTATGGTTGATGAATATATGTTTACCCAACGAACTCTCATCCAGTAATTACTGGGTCGGTGGATTTTATCCCCATGTGAGGTAGATATCTATGACACATGGTAAATAGAAATCCGACTTTCGACCAATTGGGTTTTACCCAATGGAGGTCCATCGGGCAATTCATATATTAGTATAATCCCTAGGCCCGTGACCAGATGTATGTGACACGTTGAGAAAATACTTTTGACCAATTAGATTTTACTCGACGGAAGTTCGTCAACAAATACCTGTCAATGGACTCCTATGCCCGTGACTAGATATCTGTGACACTTTGGAAGTAGGAGTTGGAAACTTTTGACCAATAAGACTTTAACCAACCGAAGTTCGTTGGGTAAAAACTGTGTCAGTAGATTCCCAACACACGTGTTTGGATTTATGTGATATTTGCACATTGGAATTACAACTTTTGTTGACCGTTGTTGACCTACCCGACGAAAATGAGTTAGGCAATGATGTGGTAGAAACTAACACATAAATTAAATTTTATAAATGATTCAATCGTAGTATGAGTAAGTAGGGATCGTTCTATTCCGGGAATTAGAAGGGATGCTAATCAACACAAATTAAACTTATAAAACTGAAAGCAATATTAAACTAACAACAAAACAATGTGGGGGGAATTTTTGGACGAATTTAATTAAAATAAAAGTAAAGGGCAACAAGTAAATTAAGTTGTGAATGAAATATGGATGAAAGAATAGCTAAATGATTCTTCTCAACACATGAAACATATGCATACAAATCGATTTCCAGTTATTCCTCCTATAAACCATGAATGACAATGCCCTAAATTAATTGTGAACATCACTAATTAACTCTCAGATTTTCCTAAGTTGATTGAATTGGACTCAACGATGCAACCAAATTATTCTTCTCAAGTTCCCTAACTATGAAAAACATGATAGAGATACATCTCAAAGATCATTAAGTTCTATGAAAATCATAAGCATTGACAAAACATTCGTAACTATGGAAAACATGATACTGCTACCAAGAATTTACTTAACTTAATCATGACTAGTGACTTTTACTACTTGAAAATATAAGTTCATAATGATTAGGTGAAATTCTCTTATATTCTAGCATCAAATCCTTGCATGCAAACTAAGTGTGCACCCTTAATAAACATACAAGAATAAGTTCTATATAAAGCAGATAAGTAAATCACATTCATGTTTTATGAAACAATAACTGGATGTGATCAATTTATATAAAACATATGATTATGGATTCGAATTCACCTCTAGCTAAAAAGAAACTTAGTTACACATATTCATCATAACTGAAAAATAATCTAAAATAAACATTGAAACTTAAAATAAAGAGAGAAAGAACCCAGAAAACTCCAGTGACTTCAATGGATGAATGGTAGGCATGGCACCCCCTTTCTTATTTGCAGCAATCATGTGTATATATAGGGTAAAGGCACAACTGAATCCCAGGAGGAAAAAGATTAGGTTGTTTGAATTATTTTAGGACTCCTAGAATCAGATAGGAAGTGTTGGAATGTGATAAGGATTCCTCCTTGGAGCTGGAGATAAGATAAGGTAATATTGGATAAGATAAGATAAGGTAAGATAGTATTCCTCTCTAACTAGAATTCCTTTTTCTTGTGTAATTCCTTGTCTTCCAAGCCTCAACTTTAATTTCTCCAGATTTTAGCACATGTCTAACACAATTTAAACACCAAAAACGTTCAGCCCATATGCTATCCACGCATGCTATCCAATCCAAGTCCAAAACTGCTCCAAATTACTCCATTTAGATATTTATTGTCATCTTTACCAACTGAACCTACAATAATACAAAAATAACAAAAATTACCAAAATAAATGGAAATAAACGAAGTAAATGCAAAGAAATAAGATAACAAAGTCGCATAAACATGCTCCTATCAAATTCCCCCACACTTAGCTTTTGCTAGTCCTCGAGCAAAAAATAGAAAACAAAACAAAACCTAAACCTTCCAACAATTGCCTTAGGGATTTCCAATGAAACATGACATGTTAAAAATCACTACTCACATAGATTTTAGTCATCCTTACTCTTGAGCTTATACTTAACCACAGTAACCACCCACTAGCTCGCATTTAATCAATTAAAACAACATTTGAATATAGTAACATGCCTTAGAGAATTCACTCAATTCCTCACTGGATATACTCTTTATTTTCACACAGATTTTCTGACTATACTCCCTATACTAAGTATATGTGAGAAGATTGATGTAAACATGTAGACTAGCACTCACATATGTTATAACAACGAAGGCACTTTCTGGAATTATTAATACAAACATGTATATAATCTCATGAATGGAATGCCACTACTTAGAAGCGAGAACTAGGGATTCCATATGCTCGTTTCAAACTCCACATATTGAAACACAAAACAATCAAGATAAAGGTCTAAGGGTTGTAATGGGGCTAAGGTATTGGCTAACAAAGAAAGGTTAAGGATAAACAAGGGTTCTTAAAGTGACAGTAAGCAAAGTAATGAAATCAACACTTAGAATTAAACTTTTGACTGCAGCACCCAAATTTAAACAGAAAGTGAAGATTCGTACAACTTTAGGGTCAGATTCAGATTTTTGGACCCTTCTTCAACAACCAACACTGATGAACTCATTCTAACTTCTTTCTCAACCTCTTTTCTTCTTTTCTCAATTTTTTTTCAACGTTTTTCTTCTTTTTTTTGTTTAATTTTTTTTCTTTGAAACATACACACTACTTCATTGGATTCAAAAGAACAAATTCTTCCCCCACACTTGTTTTTCTACAAATCGGAGATCAAAAGGAATTCTCAACAATTCATGCTCCACTATTCTTTAAGAACAAGGGTATTGATATTCCTATGCTAGGCTAGGTAGGGATAATGCAGGCTAACAAAAAAAATAGGCTAAATAAAGCTCAAAGGGGTTAAACCTATAATACATATGCAAGGGATAAGGCTTTTTGGCTCTAGTGGTAACTAAACAACTTCATGTTGTTATTTATTATGCAATCAATTTTATGCTTTGAATGAAATGGGCATGAGTTCTAGTATTTGGAACTAAAATGATGAAAAAGCATTCTAAATAGCAACCAAGCAAAGAAATAATGAGATCATGAAATGACTTTAGAAAACAAGAATATCACAGATTAATAACTCTCCAAACAAAGAATACGCTCAAGTCTCACAGGGTTGTAGCGTTAGTTTGAGTTTCTTCCTTCAAGCACGTTACAAAAACTGATTTTTTTTCTTTGTTAATCACATGTGAATTCATAAATGACAACTACAACTAAGTATTAACCAAAGAGCATATCAAACTTCTACCCATGTTTGTAACTTTCTTTAATAGTCATGCAATTAAAAACCAAATCCTCATCATTGTGTTGGAAAGTACCCTAAAACACACATAAGCAACAAAAACAACTTTTTTTGGTTTTTTTTTTTTCAAAATTTTCCCTTTTTTAAAAAAAAAAAAATTCTTATATGACACACAATAAAACACTTTAAAACAGTGAATAACAACATTAGTTATGATAGGTGGTGAAATTCGAAGAGAAATCATGAAAAGCATTATGTTTACCCCCCCCCCACACTTAAACCAAATATTGTCCTCAATGTTTCAAAAATAAACTTAAACAAGAAAGCAATATAAAGATAATTAGCAAACAAGACAATCATGGCAAAGTAAAAACAATAAAGAGAAGGGTAAAAGAGAGCAAATCTGGTTGCAGGAGCCGGAAATTCCATCGTCTCTTTATTTGAACACATGGATTGCCTCCCAAGAAGCGCTTGCTTTAACGTCTTCTAGCCGAATGATACCTCCATTTAATCCTCACTAGGACCAGCAGCATGGAGTTGATCTTTGAATGGAAGGTGATACTTGAAATGATCCGATAATGGTTTAAATTCTTGTGTGGGTGCCTGAATCATTGAAATCAACATGTTAGTAGAAAACGAAATTGAAATTTGAGGAGGTGGCTTACCTATGTGTTGCGACAAGAACTTAAGGATAAAGATTACTTCGAAAGTTTCAGGAATGTTGCTCTCGGCCATATTTGGTGTGAGGGCAGTGATTTGTCCCGTGTGATCCACTCTAATTCCCTTTTCAATTGTGGTTTTAAATACATCAATCTTGATAGGTGTTGAACATTTATGCCCTATATTTTTAATCACATTAATGACAAACAAGATCGAACATCATTAGGATACTTAACAAATTCAGAAACATTAAAATTAATCACATCGCCATCAAACTCCATAGTTAACTCTCCCTTGGACACATCAATCTTGGTTTGGGCTATTTTCATGAAAGGTCTTCCAAGTAAGATTGGCAATGTTGTAGAGTGGGCTAAATCCTCCATCTCAAGCACATAAAAATCTAATGAAAAAATCAAATGGTCTACCTGCACCAAAACATCTTCCAAAACTCCTTTCGGATATGCATTAGATCAATCAGCTAATTGAATAATGACACCATCATTTTTATGCTCCCCTAGATTCATAGATGCATAAATGGAATATGGCATGACATTAATGGAAGCACCTAAATCTAGCACAACATGTTCAAACCTTGTATTACCAATAACACAAGGGATAGTGAAACTACCTGGATCTTTGCATTTAGGTGGCAACTTTCTTTGCAAAACTGCAGAGACATTTTCACTTACATGTACCACCTCCTTCTCTGGAATCCGTTTTTATGTTGTACAACGCTTCTTAAAAAACTTAGTGTACTTCAGAACTTGCTTTATTGCATCAAGAACGGGATATTGACTTGTACTTTTCTGAAGGTTTCAAAGATGTATTTCACTCTCTTCTGTCTTTGATTGCATAAACCTGCAAGGAAAAGGTACATTTGGTGGAATAGGGTTAGAAAGAATTGAATTTGGAACACCCTTGCCTGGATTGGGTGGCATAGGGGCTTTAGAAGGCTACAGCAGGGTTTGTTCCTTCCTTGTCGTGGCCTTGTCTTCCTCCTCTTCTTCGAGCAGCAATTGTTCATCCTCTTTTTAGCTTTGTTTGGGCGTTTTTGAATTAGTTCAAATCTCTTTACCACTTCTCAAAGTGATAGCTTTAGCAGTTTCAAAACCTCTATTTGGATTGACAATGGTTGAACTAGGAAGTTCGCTTTGTTCTTGAATTTGTCCCATGAATTCTGCGATCTGTCCAAGTTGATTTTTCAATTCGATCATCTCTTTAGCTTGGTTTTCTAGATCCTGAGTCAAATAAGCACAAGAAGTATTTAGTATTTGAAGAATTTGAACATGATCCATGGACATGCATGAATTTGGTTGGAATTGTTATGGGGGAGATTGTGATGGCTAAATAGGTCTTGAATAAAACTCTTGAGATGGCTGCTAATATCCTTCTTGTTGAACTTGTTGAGGTTCTCTCCACATAAAATTTGAATGATCTCTCCAACCTGAATTGTAGGTGTTGGAAAACAAGTTGTTCCTTGATTGATTATGGCCTTAATAACCCCAAGCATTGACAATCTCCCAACCTCCATTCTCAATTAATTGAGGATATTGATTAGTTTGATATCCTTACAAAAAAAAAAAAAACAAAAAAAAAGTGATTAGCAATTTTACTAATTCGCGGCAACAGCGCCAAAATTTGATGTGGTAGAAACTAACACATAAATTAAACCCTATAAATTATGCAATCGTAGTATGAGTAAGTAGGGATCGTTCTATTCTAGGGATTAGAAGAGATGCTAATCAACACAAATTAAACTTATAAAACTGAAAACTAAATTAAATTAACAACAAAACAATGAGGGGGGATTTTTTGGACGAATTTAATTAAAACAAAAGTAAAGGGTAACAAGTAAATTAAGTTGTGAATCAAATATGGATGAAATGATAGCTAAAGGATTCTTCTCCACACATGAAACTTATGCATACAAATCCATTTCCAGTTATTCTTCCTATAAACCATGAATGACAATGCCCCAAATTAATTGTGAACATCACTAATTAACTCTCAGATTTTCCTAAGTTCATTGAATTGGACTCAACGACGCAACCAAATTATTCTTCTCAAGTTCCCTAACTATGAAAAGCACGATAGAGATACATCTCAAAGATCATTAAGTTATGTGAAAATCATAAGCATTGACCAAAGCATTTGTAACTATGAAAAGCATATACTCTTGCCAAGAATTTACTTAACTCAATCATGACTAGTGACTTTTACTACTTGCAAATATAATTTATAACGATTAGGTTAAATTCCCTTATATTCTAACATCAAATCCGTGCATGCAAACTAAGTGTGCACCCTTAATAAACATACAAGAATAAATTCTCTATAAAGCAGATAAGTAAATCGTATTCATGTTTTATGAAACAATAACTAGATGTAATCAATTTATATAAAACATATGATCATAGCTTCGAATTCATCTCTAGCTAAAAAGAAACTTAGTTTCACATGTTCATCATAACTGAAAAATAATCTAAAATAAACATTGAAACTTAAAATAAAGAGAGAAAGAACCCAGAAAACTCCAGCGACTTCAATGGATGAATGGTAGGCTTGGCATCCTCCCCCCTCTTATTTGCAGCAATAATGTGTATATATAGGGTAAAGGCACAACTGAATCCCAGGAGGAAAAAGATTAGTTTGTTTGAATTATTTTAGGACTCCTAGAATTAGATAGGAAGTGTTGGAATTTGATAAGGATTCCTCCTCGCAGCTGGAGATAAGATAAGGTAAGATTGGATAAGATAAGGTAAGGTAAGATAGTATTCCTTTCCAACTAGGATTCTTTTTTCTTGTGTAATTCCTTGTCTTCCAAGCCTCAACTTTAATTTCTTCAGATTTTAGCACATGTCTAGCACCGTTTAAACACAAAAAACGTTCAGCCCATATGCTATCCATGCATGTTATCCAATCAAAGTCCAAAACTGCTCCAAATTGCTCCATTTAGATATTTATTGTCATCTTTACCAAATGGACCTACAATAATACGAAAATAACATAAATTACCAAAATAAATGGAAATTAACAAAGTAAATGCAAAGAAATAAGATAACAAAGTTGCATAAATATGCTCCTATAAGGCAACTAACATGATAGTTCATTTTTAGGACCCTTGGATATTGGTGAACTTCAAAAGTTGTACTTTTGACCATGCGTTTGGATCATATTCTTTATTCCTATCAAATTAGATACCCTAGTACGAATACAATTGGTAAAACTAGTTTTGTAGAATTTGTTTCCCCTTCTAAATCATCAATTCAGTAAGACTTGGTCTTTTTCCTATACTTTCATTGGGTAAAATGCAAATTTTTGTGAACAAACGCTTAGCCATATGGTTTATAGCTTTCCAATCCATTACAAAATACTGAAAATATAGAAAAACTTACGATTTTTTTAATGTTTAATGCTCTGAAAATATACAAAACATTTAACATAAAAGCTCGGCCATGAACCCACAAGTAAACACTTTTAAACAAGGCTGAGTATTTTTTCTTGATCGGCCTAACCTTACGATTTAAGGCTTTTCATTATGGTAGTATCCTTTCCATGTTCTTCCACATGCAAGAAATCCAAACAACTTTTGTTCACCACCTTCTTCGACCTTACGATGGTATCCTCACCATGAACTTTCAAGACTTACTGCCATAATAAACTTGCCTTTGTTAATGATGTTTTTTCATAAACTTGTGCAAAATGGTCAAATGGGAAGGTTTAGGTAGTGGGTACATACAATGGTCTTGAACCGAAGAAGAATGGGAGAATGGAGAAAAATGAATAAATGATAACGAAGGGTTAACCCGACGAACTCTTTCGTAGGGCAATTATTTATGGTGGACAATTTTTCACATAACTAGTGGAAGAAAAGGGACTCGACGAACTTCCGTTGGCAAAGAAAACCTATATGACAACTAGGTAATTCATCGATCATAACATTCCCATCTTCGCGCCAAAAGTTTACCCAACGAACGTTGTCTGAACCTAAGAAATTTAGCCATCATGTAAATTGATTCAGTCAACCTAGTTTGTTAACTGATTTAGCCCTACTAACCTCATTTTTCGTCGAGTAAGAAGGGTTAAGCTGACGAAATCTTTGGTAGGGCAAGCCATAAATTCTAGTAGTGTGCTAATGCCTGCAATATTTTTGTTTGGATAAAAGCCTTGTTGAGAGAGTGAGAGGTAATATTTGCCCCTCATATTGATGTCAGTGGACTTCGAAATACCGACTTCGCTCGTGGTCTCCTTGTTATGTCTCTTGAAGTTATGTGAGTCTGTACGAGGTGACTTTTTTTTTCTATATTTCCTTTTTGGTAACATGTGCTGTCAAAACTGTCTTCCTTTATAATTTATGTATATTAGGCTAATGTGTGAACGGAGATGGCCCTATTTCGACAAGCAGGATAGATTCGAGAACTTGAATGAATCGGTGATTTAGAGACTATGGCAAAAGTGGAGACGGAGCAATGATTGTTATCCAGTCAGATGAGCTTAAGAACATGTGGGTTAGGTAACAAGCTTTGAAAGATGCTCATGAAGTAGAGATATATTGGTACATTAACGCTAATGCACTTAATGACTTAAAGGCTAAGGAATATCAAGAAGATCTTGTGAGGGCAAGAAATGACCTGAGGTTAGAAAGACAAGCCAAGGTAGAGATGGATCGACTTTTGCTGTCTTAAAGGAGGAATCAGAGCGAATGTTGGCTTTAGAGCAAGGTGCTTAGGAAATAAAGCGAAAAACTCTTCGTCTGGAGGTTAAGTAGCTTTGACAAAAAGCTAATCAAAGAAAGAACAAGCGCATCACGATTTTCTAGCAACTTATAAAAAGACATGCCTCTGAAATGTCAGCGCTCCTAGATGACCATGAGAAGTTGCTCGCACAAGGGTACGACAAAGGATACGACCTGGTCTTTTGCTGGTTACACCTAGCATGATCACTTAAAGGTTGGGATGTCTACAAGATCTATGATGATATCAAGCACATGGATTTTCCTCCTCCACAACATCTGCTCGATGAGATCTTGGACTTAGAGGCGAAGCAAGAAGAATCTGACTAAAATGTGATCCAGCATCTGATGCTCCTAAAAAGTCTTCCATCATGTCTAAAGGGAAATAAGTCACAAAAGAAGATTAGCTTTTAAGTCTTTCTTTGGCTAGGAGAGGGAGCATGTCCCTTTTGTAATTTCAAACTTTTTCTTTCATAATATGAATTCTTTTTAACAGGGGAAAATCCTAATCCGACAAACTTCTCTAAGGTAAAAGAACTTTGAATAAGAAATAAATGGTGGAGCAGAGTACAAGTAAATTTGTGGGCCCAGGACAGAGCTCAAAAGCTCCCATTGGCAACATTGATTCAGGGAAACGTCGCCTCCCAAACTTAGTATTCATAAAGCATTATCATTGCGATATCTGAAATACCACATTACTCCGGTACCAGAAATTAAACATTCAACCCATGAGAATGAAGGAAAAATATTGTCCTAGCTAACAACATGTGAGAATATTTGAACACAAATGCAAACTATTAACACATTAAAGTAGGCATACATTAAAAAACAATTCTAAAACCCATGACTTTCAAAGCCTAGTGAATGGTGAACCATGAGACTCTTTAACAACATTAAATAGAATGAAGGATTTAGAGATTCATTACCCTTGAAGCTCATCCTTGTTTACACAAGGGATTCACCCAAGTGGAGGGCCTTCAAGTCACCTCGTAGCTCCTTGGATCTTCCTTGTGATTTTCTTCCTTTTGATGCTCCTTTGCTCCTTGAGGATATGAGGAAAGGATCTCCAAAACACCAAAGATTTGGTGTCTCTAAGTCTCCACACCAAGGATGAGGTGTGAAGATGAAATTGATGACTTAAAGAAGAAAAGATTGCTAGCTATCTCCTCTCTAAGTGACCGGCCTCTATTGGAGAAAATGAGAGAAAGTGTTTCTCATCTTTGTCTCAAGAAACCCTAATGAGAAAAAGCTATAAAGATGCTTTTATATCTCTTTTCTTAGGTGAGTGGCAAACTTGCAATTAAGCAAAACTTCACACTCCCCTCACTATGGCCGGCCTCTTTTAAGTGATTGGGCTTATTGCCCATTTTGTTTTAGTTGTCATACAACTTAAACATAATGGGCCTTGTGGACCAAAACACTTTTGGGCTGCGAAACCCAAAACCAACTTAAAAGCCCAATACGAACCTTTCGTAAAATTAATTAACTAATTAATTAATCTTGACCATTTTTCAATTAAACCATTTAATTGCATATCCATTTCATTTATATTTCTTCACTTTCATCCTTACTCGGTGTACGATCCATTAGGTTCCAATTAGCGAGGCAGTGGGCGATTGTTACTCTTAACGATCGATTTTGAATTGAAACTACATTTCAATTCTCCCTTTGATTAAGATTAGTGTTTGCTAATCTTCAGGGCTTCCACAAACCATGAGTGACACCTAGCAGCATGTCATGGTTACCCAAGCTAAGTAGAAGTGGTTGGAGAACCTATCCAGTTACAACTACAACGCAATACGGTCATTCTCTAATACAATACTCTTAATCACATTGTTTGAGTGATAGTTTATTTCATGTCTACTATCCAATGTGATACTTCTCTATATGGTTCAATTGAATATGATTTGGAACAAACTTTCTAAGTCATATTCATATGCTTTGGCCAAAGACTCTCGAATCATATCTTAGAGTATTCTTCTTCTACCATGGAAGGTTAGAGATCCCTTGTCGTGCATTCATATGCCTACATGACTAGATAGCTTGACCCCAAAAATGTCGTGGACACTCTCAATAGAATGCCTTAGACATGATCAAAGATCAAGGACCTAACCATTAGACATCTATGATGCCTCAGGTCAAAGGACTACTTTGCATATTGCAACTATCGAGTTCTTACATGACATGTATGTTCGAACTCTCTTTTGATCGTTGTTCAGTGTACTCGATTACTCTTTCGAGCACCTATGTGTTTGTCTTAGTGTCCAACACTAAATGACTTGAGACTAGTCATACTCACGCTTGAGTTGACATAACACATACTAACCTTAGCGGATTGTCAATGCCCAATTGTCAATCCTATGACTAGGAACGTTTTAGGAATGAATATAAGAGAAAGGTATCGTTAATCTAACTTACTTAAATCATTTATCTCTTAGATCAAATACATTCCTTGGATTCCCTTATTGCTTAAACACATGATACAATAAATAGTGATTAACAATAAGCTTTGCCCTTCATTAAACATATAATAGTTTAATACAATAAGTATTCCAAAAGCTATTACATCAAATGAATGGCTTTGTGGGCATACTTCCAACAGAGAAGACTTTTGCTTTTGCACTTATTATAACACATTTATTGGATTTAAGAGCTTCAAATCGTACCTGAAGATATTGTATATACAAGGGTTGATTTCTTTACACCTTGCCAGAGTTCTTGGGTAAAGAGCTTCAATACTTGCAATGTGGTGCTAGAGGACTCTCAGCTATAATTGTGTGTTCGTTTCCAATGAATCTTAAACAAAAAGTTCTTTGGAAACTTAGCCGTCAACATGTGGGTTGGAAATGCTTTTTGAATTCTTTTGTCAAACCCTATATGTCGCACTTGAGCGTGTTCTATTGAACTACCCTGGCTGGCTTGGCCAAAGCGTTTCCGCGAATCAAACCTCTATTGGAATAAAATTCGTCTTGGGGATTGCCCTAGTTTGGATGCCCCTTCGAACCTGCTAACATACGATGTTGCAGAAAATATTTGGCTTAGTATGCTGGCTTGGGATAGAAGTAATCATACTTGTGGTTGGAGTTCAGAGCCACTTTCAAATGATTTATGGATTTCCATTTTGACTATTCTCTCGAATGACGTAGATCTCAGGTTTAAATGTTAGAACCCACAACCTTGCTGGTTATATAAACTTTTTGGAAGCAGGATAATGCATTAGACTTCCAGGCCAGGGTGCCATATGCATGTGCTTGTAGCCCGCCAATTGTTGTATGACCAAATTTTGAACTCTACAAGTACTTGTTTTTAGGAAGAAAATATTAACGTTGTTATATAACCAGCTGCATGCTGCTATAGCGAACCACCAAATGCTTAAGAATTGCACAAATGCTTGTTTATACAAAGAAAACACATGCTTAGTTGGTTTTATAGTAGTTATGAATTTATGTTAACTTTCAAACATTTTAGAGATTTTTAAGTAAAATAAAGTACAATCCACTGCTTGCTGCTTTAGGTTATCTAAACACTTCAGAATTGCACCAACACTTGTTTTTAGGAAGAAAACACTCGCACAGTTGTATAACCAACTGCGTGCTGTTTTCAAACCACCAAACACTTAAGAAGTGTACAAATACTTGTTTTTAGGAAGAAAACACGGGCGCTGTTGGGTATATAATAGCCATAAATTGATGTAACCCTAAAACACTTCATAGAGTTTTATAGTCAACAAATGTATGACTAACTGTTTGCTGCTTTAGGATCTCCAAACACTTCAAAATTGCACATGCACTTGCTTTTAAGAAGAAAACATATGCTCAGTTGTGTGCTGCTTGCAAAACTCTAAACACTTCATAATTGTACAAGTACTTGTTTAAGTTTTTGAGATATACATATAATCATATTTGTAGATTATGTTCCTTAATATTTAGAGTTCTTTGCTTTGACTTGCATTGATTCATTTGGTTTGTTTGAATATCATGTGTAGGTTTAATTTTTATGATGTGTAGGTTTCTCACATGTGTTTGTGTTTGGATGTACTTGTAGGAGTATGAAGGTGTCTTGGATCTATTAACTCTTCTAGTCAACATTTCTGGTGACAAAATTCCATTGAGGTTGATTTCACGTTGCAATGCTTTGATCAAATGAGTCACTTGGTTTCGTTTTTATTGCGGCTACCTTAGTAACTGCTAACAAAGTGTTGGCGGCGAGGGAATCGGATCCTCTCCTGAGCATAGGGTGGGGATCCTCGTGACCAGTTCATCTGGGCCATTGAAATTTGATCCAACGGCTACAATAATTATAATTTTTAGAGGGCCCCCATGTTTGTAGCCATTGGATCAAATTTCAATGGCTTAGATGGCCCAGTTAGGAGGATCCCCACCCTATGCTTAGGAGGGGATCCGGTTCCGGCGGCGAGTGCCGAGATTTTAATTGGTTAGGCTTGTGTTTAAGTACCTCTAATTTGTCCTAGGTTGTTTGCCTTCCATTGTATTGGCAAGTGTTATTTGTTGACTAATTTGACTTAATATATTTATGTAACTGTAACCTTTTCATACAATCTAATTTCTAAATCTTTTATTATTAGTCCTAACCAATATATATATTTATTGATACCACTAAGAACTGCACTTTAGTTATAGTCTTCATTTGTAAGTGAGAGATTTAAAATGATGCATTTGATACAAATTTATTTTTCAATCCTTAAATTTAAATACATGATTGTATGAAAGAAAAAAAACGTGTTCATTCTTAATGAAATTCACTGGACGCCCTTTTTGACATAGCCGCTCCCTCTCTTCTCTCACACAAAAGCCCATTTTCTGTTGCTCGTCGCCACAGACTCATTCCCTTAGATGGGGTCGACAGGCAACCCATTACCTCCTCTTTTTCTTATCCTCTTTAGTGTTTTGTCTGTGTCCTACCCTCCGCAACCTATGGTTGTCGGTTTTCGAGGTCATAATCTCAGCGGTCCTCTTCGTTTTTATGGTGTGTCTTATCGGTTTTATCTATAGCTTTCCTGTTTTGTTGCCTCCCCTCTCTTCTCCTCCTCCTTATTGCCCTTGCTTCTCTTTCTAATTCCATTTTTGCAGCCCTTTTCCCTCAGTTCATTCTTTCCTTTTTTCCCTTGCCTAAACCTCCATCTTCGACCCTCTTTAATCCCTATCAAAAATCAGATCTTCGAGTTTTGGACTCGATTTCGGAGGTAGATCTTTACCTCATTGCTCCCGGCTTTACTGGCATGCCAAAATTTTTGGGTGAAGTGTTCTGAGGCATCGTCGAAGTAAGGGTGTTTTACACATCCCCTTGGCCCTCCCCACCCCCGTGTTATGTCAACGTGTTTCGTTTCTTGTAGGTGTGGCGGTTGGTGGTATAAATCTAGATGGCTAGGCAGATTACGCAGCTCTGTGATCTGATTTTTGCTACTAATTTTCTCCCTTTTCTTGGGTTAATTTAGTTGTGCTTGACTCTTCACTGATCCCCCTTCATTCTAGTTCCTACATGGTTGTCATTTCGGGGATTGTTAGCAAGAGTTCGACTACGGTGAGTTGCGTTTCTGTGATGGATATTAGGTTTTATTTCTTTTTTTTTGGTAAAATATTAGGTTTTATTTCTTATTGTCTTGTGTTTTCAGTTTTAAGCCTCTTTTGTTGTGGAATTAGGCCTCCACTGTTTGTATTGGGTCGTTAGTTGGCTTTGTAAATTTTAAATTTAATGAAGTTAAGCCCTTGTCCAAAAAGAAATTTTTTAATGAAATTCACTATTATTTTTGTCAAAAAAAAGGTAGTGTTATTTATATTCTAAAAATCTTATTTTATACTCCTTACAAGTGTATATTTCTTTCATAATATAGAAAATTTAAAATTTAGAATGCGATTTTTTGAAAGCTAATAACAATTCCAAAAAAAAAAAAAAGTAACTCTTTCTTTGCCGAGACAATCAAATAGTTCAACCAAAAAGAAAAAAAGTGCAACTTTGAGCAACTTCCCGTTTCCTGACCTAACGACTTTACGTGACGGAATCCTTATGTTACAAAGCAAATTGGGGGCCCAGCTGCTCTCCAGCTCCTCGCCGGCGCTCTCGAAGCTGAAAACCCCGAAACTGTCTTCTCCGGCCAATTTTCCGGCTCAACCTTCAAACCGGTGAGCCTCCTTTATCTCCGGTCAGCAAAGCTAATCATTCCCTCGGTGCAAACTACTTTCTCTTCTTTTAACGAAAGAATTATTGCTCTCTGTATTGAGTTGGCATTTTTTCTTGTTAATTTTATAGCTTAATTTCAATTAACCAAAATTAACTCAAGATAATAGCTCAAATATCGTCATATATCAGATCTCTGTGAAAATCGAAAATCGAAAATCTTAATTTTCTGCTGTTTGTTTAGATTGTGTTGTCTGCCGTAGGGATATAAGATGTGCCGTCACAATTCTTGTGCGCACTTGCCGGTAGAGGAGGCGGTTGCGATCGACGAGAGTCTTTTGATGTATTGCAAGCCTGTTGAGCTCTACAACATTCTTCGCCCTCGTGCTCAACACAATGTATGTTCACACTCATGCATTTTGTTCTGTTTCCACTTCTTTTGTAAAATCGTGTTATATGTTAATTTTCGGTCATCATTGCGAGTTCCTACACGATATTCCAAAGATCGTGGTTATCAAAGTTTAATCAGGAGTGCAGATTCAAATATGATTGCACTTGTAATGATCCTCATTGGCAATTTTGGTACCCGTTCGGTGTTTTGGCATAGTTTGGTGTATTATGGTTATAAGAACAAAAGGAATGTTAATCCAATGTGTTTATTTGCAATCATATTACTCATGTAATGTTGAGCTCTATGCTGTTCGCTTTGTGTGCCATATGTGTGGGTGGTTATGAGGTCTTGGTGTACTCTTTGTAAAAACGTACAACATATGTTTCTGTATTCTAATCAAGGCCTTTCTATGTTGTAGCCATTATTTCTTCGCAGATGTTTGCATTACAAAATCCAAGCAAGGCGTACAAAGAGGTACTAATCTATCTATAAATACACACAGTCAGGCATATGGAAGTATGTTTATGCATGAATTTTTGTTTAGTTCTTGTTTCCATTGCCTTCAATGATTTTATTTCAAAACGATTTTCTTAATTCTATGAAGACTACGGATGTAGAGTTTCGATATGTGGTAGTCCACCTGAAATTGTTCTGTTCGGTATAGTCTCATAGTTTGTCTAGGCACACACACACATGCTTCCTCAAGCACATTATTTTTTCTGCTGCGAGGACTTCAAGAAGACATTATGGTGCTTACTTTGAGAGGGAAATTAATATAATTTTCAGCATGTTATTTTGTAGGTCCAGGGCTGCGATTGTTATATTCAACTACAGGGACTACAACAACACTTTACGTAAAACTGAAGGTATCATCAATTTCTTTGTCCTCAGAAGTGTAATTCTTTTCTATTACAGTAGTTACAATGGTTATTTGTATCTGAAGTTTCAACCATACTTGTTAATTAATTATCAAAAAACCGTTTTTTCCTGTAGAAACAAATTTCTGCAAGTTTATTGTTGTTTCTGATGTCTCTGGATTTATTTAGTACTTTATTTTTCTTGTCCTTTAGGAGGGTTTCTCTCAAATTTCTTCTTTTTATTTATTCCGTTTCTGCTGGTCCCACCCCCATCTTTTAACTCATGAAGCCCTACTTGGCACGACTATGATCCTTGATTCTTGTATAATGACAATTTAAGGTGTAAAGCTTGATTAAAAAGGGAAATGGGTGTCCTAGGATACTGTTTCTCTCTCTTTAAAATTTTCCCTTTGTCAGAGTAAATGCATTATTTAGTTTCTTATTTAAAATGGTTTGGTTGGCTGCATGGTGGTATGGGCTCCTAAGAAAAATATATGTGATCTGGTTTTTTCCACTTTTAAGGATTAACATTGAGACAACTACTCAAGTTTCTGGTAAATCATATTTTTGTTTATAGGAACTTCATTTTCATTAGCATTGAAGCTTTTATTGTTGAGCATTCAGTTACTGAAACTCATATGTACCTTCTTTTTTTAACATTCAGTTACTGAGGACTTCTCTTGTCCCTTTTGCTTGATGCAATGTGCAAGCTTCAAGGTACGAACCAGTATGGATATTGCTTTCAATGTTGTCCCATTTATGTTTGATTAAAATTAGTATAATCGTAGAAAAACGAAGTTTCCCTTAGTATGGGATAGAAAGGAGAATTACTCCCCATTAGGAATACCTTATCTTGTATTTTGAAAATTGCATAAAACCTATAAAGTATTTTCAATATCTATCTGCAGAAAGATTGGGTTGAAATACTCTAAACATATATGTTTTCATATACTATATCGTGGGAAATACTGATCTAATATGAAACTCTTAGTTATGTCCATATCAGTGATTAACTTTTCTTACATATTCCACTGTACACACATGGTTCGGATTTGTTTAATCCTGAGAAACTTAACCTTTAATTATTCAATCTTTTATAGTGTCTTTTCAGTGTTCATTTGCAAAATGGAATCGCTAGTTGTTTATAATTTTAGAGATTTTTTTTTTTTGAGGCTGAATTATTTGTGATATGATGTCAGCATACCCGCTTTTGTTGGCTAGAGTTTCAGTTTTTATTCATAATCTGTATATTTCTCTCCTGGAAAAACCTAATTTATTTATTGAACCATAATATTGAAGGTTATTGTTCTTCTGTTAAGTGAGCTGTTTCCATGATTTTTTGTTTGTCTTTAGTTTCAACATTTTATATGGTTTGCTGCTATACACTGATTTAGCTTGTTGCTGAAGTAAACCTTCATGTTTTCTTGTAGGGTCTGCGTTATCACTTGTGCTCTTCACATGACTTATTCAACTTTGAGTTTTGGGTTGGTGATTTAGTATATGTAGTCACTTTCTGCTTATTCTTAAGAGGCTGTTGAAGAAGCATTTATTTTGTAGGTAACTGGAGAGTATCAGGCAGTCAACGTTTCCGTGAAAGTTGACATATTGAGATCTGAGGTCAGAATTGTTTTCATCATGAAGTATGTGGATCTTTTTTGTGCTAGTTCAAAATATTTGCTGCCATTAGGGTTCATATGTTGAACAAAAGAAACTCATAGGCACTCCTGTACTGGCTTGTGTTTCCTTATGATTTTTTAACATGCATGAACAAGTTATATGCCCCAATCATATCCGGTTACATTTTTTATATACAGACTGTAGCAGATGGAGTAGTTCCACAACTTCAAACATTCTTCTTCTGGTCGGTTTAAATTTCTTGGTACAACTTAAAGCTATTGGTTATTATCCTATTTGTTCTCTTAGAAGAATCCAGAGAGCTGAGTAGGTGAAATAACTTTTTTTGTGCAGTTCAAGGTCAAGAAAACATAGGCCAAGGAACCGTGGTCAACTTGAAAACCACGTTCATATACAATTCTTGGAGTTAGACTCACCTAGCCTTGCCAATGGAGGGGCACAGGAGGGACATTTGGAGAATGGTGACGGTAAGTTTTCCTTTAATACTCCGTTGGGTTGATCATTTTCAGGTAGTGAAAAATAAAAACAAACTAAAGACAACGAGATGACAAATTCCATCATATCCTGTTAATGTGCAGAGACGTATCACCCTTGGCACATTCGGAGTACCTGTAGTCTCTATCACGATTGCTTCTGAGAAATTTTAATTTCTTAAAAAATTTATCCTCTTTTCTGTAGGTCTCGGGTTCGAGACTTGGGAGCAGCCTCTCCATAAAGGGGGTAAGGCTAGCCGACATTCACCTCTCCCAGACCCTGCGTAAAGCGGGTGCACAAGACTGGGTACGACCTTTTTTTTCTTTTGGGTAGTGGTTTAGAGTGTTTCTGCCCTTCGCGTGCTCACAACTGGGCTAATGCTTAAGAAGGTCTCTATATGATAGTATGACGGTCATGATGCATGTCTTATAGTTGTCCACAACTCCAACATTGTATTATGGCATTTCTTTCATCCTATTTTCTTATACATTTTTCCCTTCTTACCTAGGAAATAGCTGGTCAGGTTGGTTTGCCCTTTTCTTATTTTGTTGACTTCTATTGTGGTATATAGTAACTCCAATTTTGCTGTTATATCAGTCGATGGCTGTCTTTGCAATTAATTATAACAATTTATAAGTTTTCAGATCTCTAATATATAACATATAGAATTGGTTTTAAGTTAGTATTAACTAAGTGCTTGTTTATTGGTTGAACAAGTTCAGTTACATAATTTGATTCGACTGTTCACTGTTCCACCAAGTTCAGTTTAAGTTAGATAATAGTGACTGTTGGATGACAAATCCCAGCTCAAATTCAGTTGAGAGTCTGATACTATGATTGAGCGTTAAATAATAGCTTCCCTTGGACCAAAAGTGGTATTTAAATAAAATGTCTAATCATATTAATTATTTGAAAAAAAAACATGCGATTGTGCAGCACATTTTACAGATGTGACTGTTTTAAATTTTTTGTCTTGGGGATTCAACTGAAGATTGATTTTACTTACTCAATTTTTGTCTTGGGGATTCAACTGAGATTTAACTGTATTCTTTGGATTTTCTATCCTGTGAAGTTGTGAAGGCTCCCAATCTGCTCCACAGTGGAAAAGGTTCCCAAAATGGAAGGCATAGAGATGAAAACTGCAGTCATGATCATCCGAGTTCTATAGAATGTATAGAATGTGCTACCTCAATTTCCAATGGTCCTGGTGCTACAATTTCCATTGCTCAATCTTCTCCGGACCTTGATTGTGTTAAATTGCTATCTGGAAGTGATTCTGCACCACCAACTAAAATAAGGAAGTTAACTGCAGAGCGTTCAGAGCCAAGAAAGTATGTTAACCTATGTTATGGTTTCTCTCCATTGTTTTTCAGAAGCTTCCGTTGATTTTCCTTATAAGAATTACTTGATTAATGTTTTTCTCATTGTCAATACTATCAGTCTGTGTACTTCACTTTTGGATGTGTTTTTAGAGTATCAAAAGCAGAGACTCGTGTCCCCACCATTTTTGAAATTGGTATCCTTATTTGAAGTGTCCATAATTGAGGCTGTGAATTTATTTTCACACTTCTCACAGTTCTTGAATTTTTGTATGCCAGCCGTATGCTCCTGCAGAAACGACAGTTCTTTCACTCTCATAGAGTTCAGGTAGTAATTGATTTCTAAACCCGATAGCAGTTCCAAATTTTGTTTCTCCATCAATTTGCATTTTTTGTAGGCTTCATTTTTCTTTTATTTCTTGCATGCCAAAAGCTGCTGTCAACTCAGATCGTTTATTTTGCAACAGTTTAAAACTTATACTGTTAATGAGCTGTAATAATCCTTTTTTTAACAATTAAAGAGTAATTTTTTCATTATCTATCCTGTATTTCTTTATATTACTTAGTTTGCTTATGATTCGTCTGAGATTTCTATCTTTATTTATAAATGCATTCTTTTCAGTAATTATCATGGACTCCTTGCATGTATTTCTTTTTTGGTGTTGAGAAGTGGGCTTTGTGGGTTTGTGCTTTCAAAGAATGAATTTGCGCCTTTTTTTAGCCCCCGGGAAGTAGCACTACAGTTGTAGTTTATTTATGCAACAGTGGATGTATTTTCTATTTCTAATGAGTGACCAAATTGGGTTATTGTTACGATGTGTAACTGAGAGGGACCCATTCTTATAGAATTTATGTTGGAAGGCTTTTGGATAGAGAATTATGTGCAAGGGACCATGACGGCGGAGCCAAGTTAAATTCAATAAATTAGAGTCTTTCTACTTTCTTATGTAATATATGCAGATTAGTCTGCAAGTTCTTTCTACTTTCTTATGTTACAATGTTAAAGGATTATGTGTCATAAATTAGTCTTTAGAATTCCTGAGTAGTATATTAATGTGGATCTTTCCAGATTCATATACCAATTAGACTATAAAAAGGGCTACTTTGTATTCTTTAAAGAAGTGTTAAGTGAGAAGAAATTCTGGATTTCCTGCTTGTGTGTGAAGAAATTCTGGATTTCCTGCTTGTGTGTGAGACACAACCACCTGCAGTAATTCCAAGGCACCTTCGGTGTGATGCTGAAATTTTCTATTGGAGTGATTCCAAGTTCCAATACACCTTTGGCATGAAGCCAAAGGCTGGAGTGACTCTGGTTCCCTTCTTTATTCCTATCTATTTCTACTTTCCTACATCAGACCTCTTCAATATAAAACGTTTGTGATTGAGCATTTAGATAGCAAACATGATTGCTTTTTATGCTCTGGTTGTGAAAATTTTTATTGTCTTGTACATACATTCTGCCATAGTTATTTAAAAACACAGTTTATTGTAACTGCTGGTGTTTCGACAGCTTCATTACATTTCATTTTATGCATTTGCCTTACTAAGTCTTTGAAATATTTAATCAAAGATATTTTACTTGTTATATGCAGTTATCTTGAATAGATTCCTAAGAGCTGATTCATCAAAACAATATACTTATTCTGGATGAATATTTCTTTTTGTATGAAGCCTATGGAGTTAGAGCAAGTATTATCAGATCAGGATAGCGAAGATGAAGTTGATGATGAAATTGCAGACCTTGATGATCGGAGGGTATGCTTAATGATTCTCCTAGATTGAATTTTCTTATTGTACATCGATTCATGTTGCACAAGATAAAAAATTCTACTTGCATTGAATTTTGTCTTTGTACTACTAAGACCCTGACGATGACTGCAGTTTAGTTCCTTTCTTGGCTCAATTATAACTAATTGGATCTAGTTTGTTTGGCCTTCCCTAGTTTTTGTTTGAAACTAGACGTTTTAATTATCCGACTTGCTAAGAATATAAAGATCCATCCACAAGTATTATAAACGTTTGATCACATTATCTGAAAACTTAGGCTTCCCTTGCATAGTCAATTGGTTTTGGGTTGGATGCTCCAACCATAACATTGTTGGAAATACAGTAATAAATGTGTGGTTCAATTTTTCTACACATGCTCTACGTCATGTGATATAATTGATCCATGTGTTGAAGGGGCCTGTTAGAAAATAATAATCACGCATCGGGTGCACTACTAAAGCTAGCATTACAAACATAAGATTAGGGTCTCTCTACACGTAATTGGTTTTGGGTCTAACAGTATTTTCAGAACTAAAAATCTAACAGTACATTATTATGTTGCAGATGCTTGATGATTTTGTAGATGTTACCAAAGATGAAAAGCATCTTATGCATCTTTGGAACTCATTTGTTCGAAAGCAAAGGTAGTCATCTATTGCTGTTTTCGGCTTTCTGATATTGTTCAAACTTTATTGTCTTGTTCTTTTTCTATTATCCTGTTACTTCTGTTTTATATGTGAAGTTGATATGAAAAAATGGTGGCATCTTTAACTTCACGTCAGTTTTTGGATTTCCTGTAATGACAAAGATGCATCATCAATGATGTAGCGTGATAGCAGATGGTCATGCTGCCTGGGCATGCGAGGCATTCTCAAGACTTCGTGCACCTGAGCTAAACTCGTCCCCCGCTCTTTTCTGGTACTGCTATTGCATTAGTTTTCCCTAATTCCACAATTAATGGTACAATTAAGAAAACATAATTCCCAAGATAATCCAACTTTTCAAAAGTAGCAGCACTGAAGCAGAGGGGTCAGTAATATTTGGAAGGATGGCTATTTCCTGCATATCACTTTTTAAACGTATTTTACTCGGTTGCATATTCCAACTTTTATCTTTTTGGTACTGATTGATGCGTGTTTTTATTGTTCATTGGATAATTGTGTGAAATTTATCAAGTGCTCATTAACTCAGGTGTTGGAGGTTATTCATGATCAAACTTTGGAATCACGGTCTTCTTGATGCATGCGTACTGAATAGTTGCAACATCATTCTTGACGAGTACAAACGCAAGGGATCAGAATCATCGGATGCCATGAGCAGTTAAAGAAAAGGCGATGACTCGGCCCTATATGGTACATAGTGAGATGGAGAATACTAATCATGCTACATTTAATGTTCTTTTTCCCATTGTTTATCTTTTTCTTTTTAAATTTTTGTAACGACATTTGGACCAGAAACAGAACTAATCACATTTCTTCATGGGACACTCGGTTTCAGACTCCAATATTAATATAACTTACTACGATCTTGTTACAAATGATATCGTCTTCCCTGTCTTTCTCCTGGATTTTTTCTGTTTTGTGTTGATTTATTTTAGTTTTTGTGAGTTCTGTTGCTGTACTTTGTGTTTAGTGTTATATATAGGCAAAAGTTAGAGATAACCTTTCTAAGGACAGGAGCGAAGCAGATGTAAAATATCACACTATAACTTTAGTAGCTATAACACAAAAAGGATGACAGATAAAGAGAGGGAGGGATACTGATATTATTTATTTTGCTTTCTTTCGCAGTGCTGTTTGATAACAGATGGAGTGCCTCCCGTGACTACAACCATCCACAAAACAATGATGGTACTTTTGAGGGTAAATAACCAAAATGGTCCTTGAAATTTGCATAACTCATCACTTTGGTACCTAACATTTCAAATCAATCAAAGTGGTCCTTGAGATTGTCGACCATCCATCATTTTGGTCATTCCGTTAAAAACTCCGTTAGAGCAGTTCCAGCCTTGTGAATAGGCCGGGGGACAGGGGACTTCCAAAGGCCTGAGGGCCTGTCAACTTGCTCCACCCATGAAGGGCCCGAGCTCTTGAAGAAGCCCCGAGCAAGGGGCCTGTCAATTTGTGACAGCCCAGCAGCCCGAGCTCCAACCCTTTTTTTATTTTTTTTCTGTCAGGCCACTTGCAGCAGCTGTCAGTTACCGTTGGGAAGCCACGTGTCTTCCCACGGTCCGTTCGATCTCAACGGCTTCTTCATTTGGACCGTTGGATCTCAACGGTAAAAAAAATAAAAAAAATATGATTTAATATCAACCGTTCGATCTGAGATCAACGGTCGATATTAATATGCTTTATAAATAAAGAAAAAATAGTTTTAAAATTAAGAAAAGTTACCGTTGTGACACGTGGCACAATATGGAGTGTTGGAATTCAAATTTTTTTAAATCCAACGGCAGAAATTAATTATTGGAAATTTTTTTTTTAAAAAATGGAAAAAATCAGAAAAAATTTTAAAAAATCTGAAAAAAAAAATTGTAAAAAATTGTTTTTACTTTTCTATAAATACCACTTCTTCTCCATCTACCTTACACCACAATTTCATATTTTCTCAACCACTTTCAATCAAATTCTTATCTTTCTCTCAAAGTTTCCATCCATTTTTTTTTCCACAAAATGACTACTGATGCAGGTACGAATTTGTCGCTTCTTGAAGATGTTGCGTTGTGCACTAGCTGGGTTGAAGTTACTCATAATTCCCTTACGGGTAATGAGATGCAGTTGCGAGAAATGTGGAGTTTAATTTATACCAAATTTCTTGAGCAAATGAGTGGGAAAAGAACCAAAGAATCGATGTCCAGTCGTTGGAAAATACTTTGCCATTCCTTTAGTACGTGGAGAGATGCCTTGACACAAGCTAGTAGTAATGTTCGAAGTGGGACAAATTATGCGGATGAGGTAAGATTATTTGTTTGTATTATTTATTTGTTATCTAATTTCATTATTATTATTATTTGTGACCTAATTTCATTATTATTATTTGTTTGTATTATTTATTTGTTACCTAATAATTTCATTATTATTATTTATTTGTATTATTTATTTGTGACCTAATTTCATTATTATTATTTGTTTGTATTATTTATTTGTTACCTAATAATTTCATTATTATTATTTGTTTGTATTATTTATTTGTTACCTAATAATGTCATTATTATTATTTATTTGTTACCTAATAATGTCATTATTATTATTTATTTGTATTATTTATTTGTGACCTAATTTCATTATTATTATTTGTTTGTATTATTTATTTGTTACCTAATTTCATTATTATTATTATTATTTATTTGTTACCTAATAGTCTCAATATTATTATTTGTAGCAACTTCAAGCACAAGCATGGTATGGTGCCAAAATCAAATCAAGAAACAAATCATTCACCCGGTGGGAATGTTGGAATATTGTTAAAGATTGTCCTAAATTCAAAGTTGTGCCTGTTGGTCCAGAAGTATGCATGAACAGCATCCCTCTACACAGCACCTTTGTATACAACACCCCTCCACACTCTACACCCGATCATGGCTCCCATGTTGATGAAGAAGATGGAGAAGAAGTGCCTGAAACGCCCATTCCTGAACAAGCGTCGGGGTCGACCCGTTATCCAATTAAGCCTCTAGGTAAGAAGGCTTCAAAGAGGAAAGGGAGTGTTTCCAAGAATGATTATGGAAAGTACATGCAAGAACTTGCTCGTCAAGGTGAATTGACGTTGGCGCGGGAATTGGCGAAATATGAGGCTGACAAGGCTAGAGATGAGGTAAAAGCTGCAGCTATTCAACAAGCATTTCAAGCTGAACAGATGGAAAGAGATCTACTTAGGCAAGAAAGGGAGTTGCTTAGACAAGAAAGAATTGCACAACGAGATCGTGACATTATGAACACGCGTTTAGAAGGGATGTCTCCAAATTCTAAATATTTTTGGCAGTCGGAGAAAGCGGATGTGGTGCAAAGGAGGCGTGCAAGAGAAGCGAGATCAAGACAAGATGGTCCTAGCACAACAAGACAAGATGATCCTAGCACCACAGAGTGGTTAAGTGGTGAGGAATAAGGTACTTTTGTAATCGGAGCCCATAGTTTTCCAATCACTTTGGGTTGTAATTTATTATTTATGTTGTTTCCATGTAATCGGAATAGGGTACTTATGTAATTTATTATTTATGTTGTTTCCATTTTATTGAAGTTAGTACTTTATTAAAAGTGAGAGTACATGTATTTAATTTCGTAATATATTTATCCAAATAATAAAAAACTCACTACAAAAAACATACGAAATAATAAAAAACTCACTACAAAAAACACACCAAATAAAATTACATAAACATACCAAATAATTCACACCAAATAAAATTACATAAACATACGAAATATTAAAAAACTCACTACAAAAAACACACCAAATAAAATTACATAAACACACCAAATACAAACAAACATACTAAATAAACTTAAGTATCTTCAGCTTGTTTCAATGCCCACTGGTGCTCTATCAAGTCAATTTGCCGATCAATGTGCATAGATGACCTTTGAAGTGCAGTATATCGTTGAAGGACCCTTTCATTGTAACGTCCATCCCTTTCTAATGGATCGTGTTGCACGGGTTCTTCGGTGGCATCATGCGCACAATATATCCGTGTTCTTGAATTGTTCATCGTGTCTGCCTCTGGCTCATATTCATCAACCGCATCATAATCGAACTCATCTTCCACAATCATGTTGTGAAGAATGACGCACGTCATCATGATGGATCGAAGTGACTCTACATCGAACATTCTGGCAGCACCCCTGACGATCGCCCAACGAGCTTGAAGGATACCAAAACAACGCTCCACATCCTTCCTGCACCCCTCTTGACAGCTTGCAAAGTGTTTTTCCTTTGCACTTCGCGGACGAGGCACTGTTTTGACAAATGTTTCCCACCGTGGGTAAATGCCGTCAGCTAGGTAGTATGCCCCTTCGTACCTACGTCCGTTGACGACGTACGTGACTTTTGGTGCCTTTCCTTGCAGGACGTCGTTGAACACTGGGGATTGGGCAAGGACGTTGAGATCATTTTGAGCCCCCGGAACCCCGAAAAAGGCGTGCCATATCCATGTATCAAAAGATGCCACTGCCTCCAAAATGATAGATTTTGATCCTTTTCTGTCCCCATATGCGCCTTGCCATGCACTTGGACAGTTTTTCCACGTCCAGTGCATACAATCGATGCTTCCTATCATCCCAGGAAAACCTCTCATCTCGCCCTTCTTCAGAAGCCTTTGCAAGTCCCAGCGAGTAGGTTTTCGAAGGTACTCTGCGGTGTACAAAGATTCGACTGCTCCGCAAAACCTCATCAGGGCCTCAAGAATGGTTGATTTCCCCATCCTCGTTATCTCATCCACTTGGTCTGCAGATGCTCCATACGCAAGCATCCGCAACGCAGCAGTGATTTTTTGCTCAGGCAGGAGACCCATAACACCACAAGCATCCTGCTTTTGCACAAAGTAAGAATCATGGTTGCAAACATCAGTCATGATTCTGTTGAACAAATGTCGTTCCATTCTAAAACGGCGTCTGAAGTACGTATCAGGAAATGCACTGTTATGGACAAAGTAATCGTCCAACAGCTCTTCACCCCGTCGTTGCCTGCTTCTATCAAGGTTTCTTGAACGGTTGGGCCTGCATATCTGAGCAACAGTTTGGATGACTCGACGGGAATGTGAGGCTCTGGCCATTCTTGTTTCGTCATCTCTCCTTCTACGCTCCTCATCCTCTTCCATCTCATTTTCGGCTATCTGAAGGTTGAACATTCCTTCAGATTGGTTAAACAATTCTTCCTCTTGCTGATCGATTTCCCACATCATCCTTGATGAAGAAGAAGACATTGTAATGATGGATGGTGAAGAAGAAGCAGAAACTATGAATAATGAGATAGAGATGTTGAGAAAATTGGTGTGAGATTTGTGAGGATGGATGGTGGATTATATGGACGATTAAGAAAGGATTGGATTGTAGATAAGGCCACGTGGCATGCCGTCATTCGTTAAAAATCTGATCGAAATCTATCCTCAAAGATTCTGAAAAGATAATGACACGTGGCACGATCGTATTGGATAAAAATCTTATCGAAATCGATCTCCAATAATTATATTTTCGGATAATGACACGTGGCGCAATTTTGAACTAGTTAAAATCTGATCAAAATCTATCGTCAAAGATTCTCAAAAGATAACGACACGTGGCACGATGACATTGGATAAAAATCTTATCGAAATCCATCGCTAAATAATTTTTTTTTTTATAAAAAGACACGTGACGCAACGAGAACGATTTAAAAAATCTTATCCGAAATTACAAATAATTTTATTTTGTATTATTTAAACAAACAAAAAAAACTAATATTTTATTGCATATTGCCAGGGGGGAGGGCTCCAAGGGTGGAGATTCAAATGGCAATTACTGTTCATTAATGGCAGTTACTATTCATTAAAGGCAGTTACTGTTCAAAAGGGTGGATTCAATAGTGGATTGCCAGGGGGAAAGGCTCCATGGGTGGAGTTGCTCTTAAGTGTCCCGGAACTCTTGGCCGGAAGTTTGGACAATTTTCAAAGCTTCGTAACTTAATTGTTTCTTAACCAAATTCGACCCATAATATATCAAAATAAAGATAGGAAAGTGTAGAATAAGATTATACCTATTTAGAAGCCTAATGGTTGCCGGAGATGGCCAGAAAATAGCCTCAAAGTTGACTGGTCTGAGAGAACTGGAAAACTCGCCAGAAACTGGGTAAACTTTAAACGTTCATAACTTCTTCAATACTCAACGAAATCAAGTGATTCAAAAACTAAAATCATATTTCTCGATGAGACTAAGAGAATGGTATCTTTTTCGACGGCTAACTCGCCGTGGTTTGGCCGGAGGTGATCATAAGCAAGTAAAAAGGATGCTGTTAGTTAATCATGTAATATTGTAATAGCCCTTCTACAATGCGGTTAAATGCACTTTCAGTCATAATTATTGATGACATGTAGACAACTATAAGTTGAAGTGTCAACAAAATTGTAGACACTGTTGGTATTCAAAGTTTACTAACTCAATACCAAAATATGTGGGTGATAAGTTTTTCTAACTCTATCACACCTCTCACTATTGCTCTCAATAAAATTTGGACAAAAGAAATAGAGATATGAAGCAACAAGCTTCTCGGTGACAGACCAAATGCTTTCAACCTTTTATTGCTGAAAATGGAATTACAAAGAGCCTTACGGGAAGGCTTTCTTATACTTGCAAAAACAAAAGAACCATACAAGTGGTATTAATAAACAAATGCAAACAAAGACTTCCTAAACCTAGTGTTGAAATCTATCCATGTAAAACAAATGAAGGTGTTGAAAGTCTTTACTTGCAGCAACTTTAGACTTTTGAATTACTAAAATCTAACATTAATGCTGCATGTACGCAATCTTTTTCCCATCTTTCAATCATTCTTCCTCAATCTTGTGGATCTACATTATCTAAATTTAATATATTACCAACTATATTAATTTGTTCTAACCCTCTCAAATATGGAATCCTATTTTTTCTGGGTGGTTTTATCATACTTTCTTCTATGTAATCTACTTTTGCTTTTTCATTATATTGTTCATTTGTTGGTCTAAAAAATTGTTGATCAGTTCTACTTGCGTGTCCTGGATTCTCTACTCTTGATATACTACTTTCTTCTGCTGGATTACATTCTTCTTTCAATTTTAATAAATTATTATATTCTTTTGATCCTAAAATATGTTCTACTCCTATTTCTAAAATTTATTTTTTCATCTCTTCATCTGAAGTTCTATGTAGTTCTAATCATATATCCTATATTTTTCTAAGTATTCTTCTTCATCTAAATGATCAATATCTTCTATAAGTTTATCTACAATATGATCAAAAAATTTCTCAACTAGATTAATATATAAAGTATCAAAAGTCATATGTATACTCTCATTTTCAATTTCACTTTCATCCTCTTCTATTTTTTCTAGTTGCTTGTAATTACTAAACCTAATTGTTACATGACTTGTACTAGTTTCATATATTTGTACTTTATCTAGTTGTTTATTTCTTGCTACTTGTAAATTAGGTAGTGTCCACTGAATTCCTTCTAAAAAGCCATAAGGATTTTGCTTCTATCATATTTACATGTTTACTACCAAATGTTTGAACTAAATTTTGAAATTTTAAATTAAACTTATGATTATATATATCAGACACTTTTCCAATATACATTAAGCTAATACACAAATTTTTATACTCTCCTTTCATATTGTAATTTTTTGTTCTTATGCTCACTTTAATATATTTACTAAATTCATTAATTGTCATAACATAATTTGGAATACATCCTATGACAGCTAAGTTTGAACTTAAGCCTACTTCAGCTGTTGCTATTGCTGCTTGTTGGTGATTGTCACATCTATCATCATATATGTATACTAATGCTTTTGTGCCTACTTGTGCTCTGGTTAATCTTGTTATTCCAATTAATATTGTTACTATATGAATCTGACAAAAATGTGATTTTCTCAAATGCATAACTGCTTCCTTACTAATTAAATTAAGTGTAACTTCTTTATCAATACAGCTAACTTCATGTTGACTGTTACTACTTACAATTCTGTTTCTATTTTCAAATAAACCTAATTGATACAAATTATATTTATTTTTCTGTGTTCTCTCAAAACCTCTTCTAATAAATTCTTGTGCTTCTTCTTCATTAGGATAAATATCTTCAGCTCTAACTACTTCTTTTCCCTTTTTCCTAAAGAGTTCCATTTTCTATTCTCAAAAGGATTTAGCTTAGGTCTTCTAATATTACTATTTGCACTTAAAGTTAAATTTTCTAATTTATCTAGCAAAGATGGTGTAAGTGATGAAGATACGTTATGTAAAACTTGGTTTATTTCTGCTATTTGTTCTTCAACTTGATCTAATTTTTCAGCCAAACTTAAAAATAATTGAAATAATTAAATTATTTTGGCTAATGGGAATATTACTACTGGATACTTGTGTTGAAAAATCTGTTAAATCTACTGGTTCTTTATCTAACTTACTAATTTCTTTCAAAACTTGGATATATTTTCTGCTAGTTCTAGAATCGGTCATTAAACTAATAATTTATCTATTTTATTATGCAACTTATCTATTTGTTCACTCAACTCTTTTTGCACTAATTGAATTTTTTGAACTTCTAATTTTTAACTGCTCAACTATTTCTAGTGATCTAAGTTCTAATTGCTTCAGTTTACTATTTATGAGGTCAACAAGCTCTTTTCTCTCTCTTTTGCTAGGAAACCTTTGAATATTTTTATTATTATCTTCTAACTGAGATGTAATATAGTCTAAATTTTTTCTAATTGTTTTTATGGAATTTTTCCGAAAATGCTCTAACAACTGGTTTAACAAATGATTATGCTTATTGTTTTCTAATTTTATATTTTCTGTTTGACTAATAATAAGATCTAGAATACGATTATGCTTCTGGATTTTCTTCACTATACAAAATATGATTATGCTTTTTCAATGGAAAATAACAAATTAAACTATTTTGGTCTAAGGTTATTTTTCTTTTTTAAGGTTCATTAATTTCTAAATTAAGATAATCTATCATAAACTACAGTCTACTTTTCTCTAAAGTTACAACTAATTGGTTTCTTAGAAACTCTCTTTCTTCTCTTAGGGTCTTTAAAACTTGATCTATTGCTCTTTTTGCTTCTAAAACTTTATGATGCACTTCTATATTATTATATTTACAAATAAATGCGTGATGTTCAAGATAACCAAGATAAAACTTCTGCTTCTTCAAAGTACTACTAGTCCTTTTGCATATATATACTAATATTCTCTTTATGCTATTTATAGTTGGATGTTTGGGACAATAAATACCTAGTGGTTGTCGTTGAGAAGGTCTACAAGGACAATAATATATGTTGTTTATACAAAATAAACAAGTGTGATATCAGTTGTGTTAATAACTTCCGTCTTCAAGGTACTTTAGTATTATAATTATATTGTTAAAATGCTAAACTTGGCTCTGATACTAGATTCGTGAAGCATGCCCGATTAAATAGTCGGATGGCCATTATAACAACTAGACATAAAACCTTGCACATGGAACTCGACATGTTTCAGCATGACGGCCACTCACAATACAAGTATAAGGCCTTAACGACTGAACTCAGAGGTACGAAGAACTCAAAGGTACCCTGGTTAATGTCCAGTTATTTGTATGGTAAGCATTCAACTATAACAGAGTACTCGAACAAAATATGATCGTCAGTTTAGCAGGTTAATAATATAACTACAATAGTGTTTCCCTGTTTTGGACTAGAAGTCTAATTAAACAAACACACTAAAGAAAGAAAAGAAAGCTCACTTAAGACAGAAAGAAAAGAAAGCTTACTTAAGACAGAAAGAAAAGAAAGCTTACTTAAGACTTGGAGATTGCTTGAATATGTACACTTGAACTTTTTTTGATATATGAAATGTTTACAAAGATAATTGTTTACAAGAAAGTGTTTACAAGGATGCTTGAGGGTATGAAGATGGTGTGAGTATATGATGAGAGTAGGGTGTTCAAGTGTTGGGATGTTGAGAGGTATATATTTACAATGAATGAAACTTCACTTATATAGACTGAATCAGGATACAATGGTATTAAAATTGGTTATAAATAAATGGTGTGGACACCTCTTTGGTACTTGTCATTTGTCACTATGCTTCTACTGTTGCTGAAATTGTCAGCACTATTTCTGAAACGTGGCCTGATTTTTGGTTTGCATGTGAACTTCCTTGTCTCCTTTTGCATGTGAATTTGCTGCATGGTTTGTCTCCTGGTGCCCAACTTTTGCATTTGATATCCCTGAAATGCTCTTTCCCTTAAAATACTTTCTCCTTGTCTTCTTTTACATGCTCATTTTGGGTATTATTGAATTGTTTTGTCCTTATGATTAAAATGAAACCCTTGAGGGTGTTTTGGTTAGTTTTCCATATGAGGTTAGATCTTGTTAGCTATAGATAAGGTGTGCACGAGACTGCATAACCTAATATCGGGACCAGCAAGGAGAACGCATCTTATTTGTTTACAAAAAAGAAAGTCAAAGTTATATGGTAATTACTTAATTTTTTTTTTCCCAACAATATCACAGCTAAGCCTGGCAATTCTTGACACAGCCCGATAACCTGACACGACACAACACGAAAATAACAGGTGTTTGGTTCGACACAATAACAAATCGAGTTGTTATCAGGTAACTCGATAAACACATATTAAGATAACGAGTTGGTTCGAGTATACACGTGGGTAACACGATACACGATAAGCAAAATATTAACTTTATAACCCTAAAAAAATACTATAATAATTATATATATTAATTTAGCAATTTTAGCCACCTAAAAACTATAATAATTATATATTCATATATATTAAATTAAATATTAAAAATTGGTGACCATTGGATCGACTTAAATATGCATACCATTAAATTTCTTAAGTGTTATACGTACAAAATAAATATGCATACCATTCATATATATATATATATATATATATATATATATATATATATATATATATACCATTGAACTTGATGGGATACGAATTCTACAAAACTAATTTCAACGATCCAACCATCAAACTTGTTTGAATATGCTTCGAGATCGCATTAGCAAAAAATCGCAAAAAAAAAAACATTTAGAGATCAATTAAAGGGAAAAAACTTTTCGACTGTTATCAACGAAAAATCACGATTTAACGATCATTTTAACTCTGATTCTGATGATTTTTTACAGTTACACTCCTCAACCCAATAAGAATACAATGAATCAACTCAATCTTCAATTTAAAATATTTACACTAGTGGATACCACAAAATCTTATGTCATACTTAATGAAAGTATGAATAAACTCTTAAGTATAAGTGAATCTATTGTTTTCATGGGATACGCATTCTACAAAACTAAGTTTAACTATCCAACCGTCAAACATGTGTCTATATACTTCGATATCGCATATACCAAAAATTGAAAAAAAAAACAAGCATTCAATGATCAAGTAATGGAACAAAACTTTTCCACGGCTATCAACGAAAAATCACTATTTAACGGTTATTTTAACTCCGATTTTGATGATTTCTCACAGCTACACTCATTGACCCTATATGAATACAATGAATGAACTCGATCTTCAATTTAAAAAATTTACACTAGTGGATACCACAAAATCTTATGTTATACTTAATGAAAGTATAAATAAACTATAAGTGTTAGTGAATGTATCGTTTTGATGGGATACGCATTCTATGAAACTAATTTCAATGATCCAATCGTCAAACTTGTTTGTATATGATTCAAGATCGCATACGCCAAAAATCACAAAAAACAAATGTTGATGCACAAAATCAGCGAGGACTTTGGTACAACAGAAAGTGTCAGGTTTGTGACCTTCGCTTGGTTGCTTCGATCACTTGTGAAGATAAGTACGTAAATGAATAGGGACAGGGAAGCAAACACAAGATGTACGTGGTTCACCCAGATCGGCTACGTCCACGGAGTAGAGGAGTTCTCATTAATTGTGAAGGGTTTACACAAATACATAGGTTCAAGCTCTCATTTTGTGAGTTCTAGTGAATAGTTTAGTACAAAATGACATTAGAGATTATTGTGGGAGAATGATCCCTATTTATAGAAGAAAGTTTCTAGTTTTGTTCTAACATTGACACGTGTCGTGTTGTGATTGGCTTCTGATGTTGACACGTGTCGAGCTGTGATTGGCTTATGATGTCGACACGTGTCGCATTGTGATTGGCCTCCTGGTTGAAGGGAAGCTCTTCTGGGTCCTTGACGGTATAACGTTGACCGATGCTCAGTAGTTTCGGGATTGGTCAAGTATGGTACAAACAGTGCTCCCCTAAGTTCCCGAGTGAGGGAAGCTCCTCGGTTGGGGACTTGCAAGATCCAAGCCATTGAGTAATCACGAAACTTCTAAGTACCGAAGTGTGGTATCATTTTCACGTGCCTTATTTGTCTCATATGTAGATGTGGCATCTTCTCTTGAAGTACTTTTCCTCCATCCATGGGTGGTATCTTTAACCGATGAAGATGCACAAGGTAATGTATCAATTTCACTTGAAGCTTACTTATAGTTTCGGGCTTGGTCAAGTGCGATACAAACCCTATAGTAGGAGTTCCCCAAGTCGCCGAGCTAGGAGATCTGCCGAAAGAGGTGACAGACAAGGTAAGCAGTCAAACTTCCAAGCAAGCAACCCAGGATCGGAGGTTCGACTTTGGCTTCCGGTTGATTGTTCTCCTTCTCTTGTCTCTCATTCAGCTGCCAGGATAAGGAGAAGCAAATGGAGAAGAGATGATATGAGATACTTTTGCTTTTGAAGAAGTAACTTTCCACAGGCTTATTCTTGAACTGTGCTGGAGGGTTTTCTGGTTCCCTTCAGAGTATAAGGCCGACTCAAGAATTTGAAGGTCAAAACAAGTCCATCAAATCTAGAGTACGTTCGACCTTGATGATATGGGATACTTTTGCTGTTGACGGAATAATGAATGTGGTATGGAAAGGTGTCGTGCTGTAGTGATTTGTTTCAGCTCACCGTTGAACCTTCTGCTTCAATCTTTTGCATGGCAGAAGTGGTGTGCAACCTTTGCATTTAAATGGTCCTTCAGAACATTCCTTCATAGTGACTCATCCACGCTTGGAAGCTTCAGTGTAAAGAGCCAATATCTAATCAACTGTCATGAGGTATGTGCCGGTGGAATTCATGACCTTGACAGCAGTTGAGGATGAGTTCTCGAGAGCAATGCTAAGTAAGCAACCAGGCAAAGGTCTCAGGCAGTCAGTTCCAGATTGGAGGTTTGATTTCACGTTCCGACTGACTGCTCTCTTTCTCTTTGTCCTGCAGGTGTGGACAAGGACGAAGACAAGGACAAGGAGAAAGCATGATATGGGATACTCTTGCTTTCGACCCTGATGATATGAGATACTCTTGTTCTTGGTGTGGCTTATTTGCTGAGGTATTATCGGGGGGAAATAAAGCTGAGTATTTCGAGAGGTTATGTTGATGGTGCATTCTCGAATGCGAGAAAGGGTTGAGCATTTTTGCAGGTTTGCCTGTCCGTTGAAGAGGGAGGTCGATGTATATAGGGATTTCCCAATAACAAGTAGTAATGCTATTCCTTTACCCTTCTTGGTCACAGCAATGTAGTGGGAGCTGCCAGCTTCACGTGTTTTAACTTTGTCAGAGCATTTTGAAAAAGTGGTATGTGGTATTTGGAAAGCTAATGTTGCGTGTGAAGATTACAGACAAGCTTTATCTAAGGAAATCTGGCTCTCGAAGTTCTGAGAGCTGTGCCTCTTCGGTTTTCGAACAAGCAATCCCGTCGGGGATCTGGCTCTCGAGATTCAGAAAGTGGTGCCGCTTCGGTTTTTGAGAAAGTAATTATGTTGGGAGTCTTTTCTCGAATGTGAGTAAAGGTTGGACGTTCTTGCCAGCCTATCTTGCCACAGAACACGGAGGTCGACACACATAGGGACTTTCCAGTTGTCAAGCAGTGGTGATGTTCCTTTACCCTTGTGGGTAATAGTAAGGTAGCTGGAACTTCAAAATTCTCGCGCCTAAACTTTGTCAGAGATCTTTGGCAAAGTTATATGTGGTACCCGAGGAGTTGATGGTGCGTGTGGAGAGTGGTGATTGAACAGCAAGATTCGCGTGCTTTCTACTTCACCAGAAATCTTCGACAGATTGCCCGTAATTTCCGCAAAGCTGAGTGTGCATGTGACAGGTGCTGACGAGGCTGAAAAAGCAGGTGTTTCTTCGATTTCTAAGATCGGCCCTCGTGGTCTCTGAGTAGCCCAGCTTTTGAGAAAGGAAACGCCTCTTTGATTTTTGAGATCGGCCCTCGTGGTCTCTAAGCAGCCCAGATTTTGAGAAAGCAAACGCCTCTTCGATTTCTGAAGCTCCGTCGAGTGCAGATTTTTATAGAGGCTGGCATTAAGTTCCACAGCACACTTGAATCTCCACCAGTAGAAGCTCCCTTCTTGCACTTCTAAGATCTTGATTTGTCTGACCTCTTCCCTCTTCAACACCTTTGAAAATGTCTGGCCCCTCCGATCGTCGTTTTGACTTGAACCTTGGAGAAGAGACAGCCACGCCTTCTCCAGACAACATATGGCGGCCATCTTTCATATCCCCTACTGGTCCTCTTACCGTTGGGGATTCTGTGATGAAGAATGATATGACCGCTGCGGTGGTGGCCAGGAACCTTCTCACTCCCAAAGATAACAGACTACTTTCCAAACGGTCTGATGAGTTGGCTGTTAAGGATTCTCTGGCTCTTAGTGTTCAGTGTGCAGCTTCTGTGTCTAATATGGCCCAACGCCTATTTGCTAGAACCCGCCAAGTTGAATCATTGGCTGCGGAAGTGATGAGTCTCAAACAAGAGATTAGAGGGCTCAAGCATGAGAATAAACAGTTGCACCGGCTCGCACATGACTATGCTACAAACATGAAGAGAAAGCTTGACCAGATGAAGGAATCTGATGGTCAGGTTTTACTTGATCATCAGCGGTTTGTGGGTTTGTTCCAAAGGCATTTATTGCCGTTGTCTTCTGGGGCTGTACCGCATAATGAAGCTCCAAATGATCAACCTCTGATGCCTCCTCCTTCTGGGGTTCTGTCCGGTACTGAGGCTCCGGATAACCACCCTCCGGTGCTTTCTCTTTCTGGGGCTCTACCGACTGCTGAGACTTCCCTTGAGCAACCTTTGTGAAGGCTCCCTCTTGTTTGTTTATTTTGATTCATGTATATGTACATATTTGTAACTTATCGGAAATATCAATAAACAAGATTTGCTTCATTTCAACGTATTGTGTTAAATATACCAAGGCCTTCTTCACTAAGTTCTTTGAATTTTTCCTTTTGTTGAAGCTTGTATGTTGAAACTTTGTGAGTGAAGCATGTAGGTTGAGGTAGTGCTCCCTTAATTTCCCGAGTGAGGAAAACTTCTCGTTTGGAGACTTGAAAAATCCAAGTCACGAAGTGGTCGTGAGACTTCCGAGTATCAAGGTGCAGTAGCATATGGTAGGAGTCCCCCAAGTCTCTAGTCGAGGGAGTTGACGAATGAGGCATTTCCTTTCTAAGTGGTAGCCCAAAACTCCTTCTTCATATATATTTGTTATGAAAGTTGTTAGGCCCAAAGAAGATGAGGCCTAGGCAATTTTTTTTTTTTATTATTATTTTTTTTTTTGGATTGATTTTTTTTTTTTTTTTTTTTAATTTTCAAATTTCCGGATTTTTGAATTTTCGAATTTCCGAAAAAATAAAAATTAAAAATAATATATATATTTAAAAGCTTTGTTGGTGAAGCTTTGGTGTTGAAGCTTTGTAGGTGAAGCTTTGTTGGGCATCATGAATTGATTTTGCTTCACACTATCTTGATGAAGAGTGTGTGAAACTTTTATATGTTTTGGTGTTGAAATTTTGTATTGTAGGTGAAGCTTTGGGGTTGAAGCTTGATAGGTGAAGCTTTGGTGTTGAAGCTTTATAGGTGAAGCTTTGGTGTTGAAGCTTTATAAGTGAAGCTTTGGTGTTGAAGCTTTATAGGTGAAGCTTTGGTGTTGAAGGGTTGAAGCTTTATAGGTGAAGCTTTGAGGTTGAAGCTTTATAGGTGAAGCTTTTGTTGGCACCATAAATTAATTTTGCTTCACACTATCTTGATGAAGATAGTGCAAAGCTTTTGAGATTGATATTTGTCCTCCATTGATGAAGCTTTTGTTGGCACCATAAATTGATTTTGCTTCACACTATCTTGATGAAGATAGTGCAAAGCTTTTGAGATTGATATTTGTCCTCCATTGATGAAGCTTTTGTTGGCATCATAAATTGATTTTGCTTCACACTATCTTGATGAAGATAGTGCAAAGCTTTTGAGATTGATATTTGTCCTCCATTGATGAAGCTTTTGTTGGCACCATAAATTGATTTTGCTTCACACTATCTTCATCTTGATGAAGATAGTGCAAAGCTTTTGAGATTGATATTTGTCCTCCATTGATGAAGCTTTTGTTGACACCATAAATTGATTTTGCTTCACACTATCTTGATGAAGATAGTGCTAAGCTTTTGAGGATTGTAGTTGTGTTCCATTGATGAAGCTTTGTTGAATTTCCCAATTTCCAATTTCCTTTTTTTTTGTTTTTTTTTGTTTTTTTGTTTTTTTGTTTTTTTGTTTTTTTGTTTTTTTTTTTGTTTTGGGAAAACTAGAAATTTGAAAATGTGGGAGAGACAACGTATACAAATTTTGCTTCCATACTGTTAAGCGAGAGATTGTGATGCAAGCCACATCTTGTAGTAGTCGAAGGTTTGGATGAACCATAGAAATTGAATTTGCTTCGAACAGTCTTGATCAAGAGCGTTTGAAGCTTTCTATGAGTTGTAGTGTTTGCATTGTTACAGAGGAGAAATGTCTGAAGCAGATGCAAGAGGGCTGAAGAGCTTGATCTTCGTATACCATGCACTGAAGCCATTGTTGGCTTGCAATAAGACTTTGTTGGTGACTATAGCTCTTGTTAGGCATAAGTGCTCCCCTAGTTGAGTTGTAAAGCTTGATGGTTTTTTATTATTTGTGAATGCTAGGAGTTCACATGTACAAGTTGTACCACTCGTCTTCTGGTTAGTGGAATGAATGGTGGGTTGCTTTCATCACTTGGTTGGTGGTACGAATGTGAATCCTTAATCACCTTTCATCACATTTCATCACCTGGTTGGTGACATGAAGGAGAGTACGCGTTGTACATTTCATCACCTGGTTGGTGGCATGAAGGAAAGTACGCGTTGTACATTTCATCACCTGGTTGGTGGCATGAAGATGAGTTCCTTCTTCACCTGATTGGTGATAAGGGTGGCAAGTTTCCAAATAATATTAGAGTACGGGTTGTACATTTCATCACCTAGTTGGTGGTACGAAGGTGAGTTCCTTCATCACCTAGTTGGTGAGAATAAGGGCAAGGTGTCGAGGCACATTGTGGCAAATGTCGAATGACACAAAGTGTGTTGAACCCTTTCGAAGCACAGTTGGCTTATGTATAGATGTGTTGGAATGTATGATGTTTATGCATGAATGTGTTGGAATGTATGATGTTTATGTATGAATGTATTGGAATGTATGATGTTTATGTATGAATGTGTTGGAATGTATGATGTTTATGTATGAATGTGTTGGAATGTATGATGTAGATCCTTTGTATAGTCTTGTTGACACATACTTAGATTTTGTTTTGTATTGGAAACATTTGCGTTGAAGCTTCAACACTTGAGTGTTTCATTGCTCAGAATGTAAAAGAGTTTATGGCCGAGTTGGCTAAATCACCTCTTTATTGAATTCATACCAAATGGTCTTTGTTCCGTAGGATGCCGAACGGCTGTAGCTTAACACTTGTACAATGTGAGTCTATTTGTAATAGTACTTCAAGTGGTCAGCATTCCATGGATGGCCAAGGGTCTTGCCATCGGAGTTTCTGAGCTTGTAGGAGCCAGGGCGGCTGATGCCGACGACCTCAAACGGTCCGTCCCAGTTAGGACTGAGTGTTCCTTCACTCGGGACCCTATCACAGAGTAATCTTTTCTTCAGTACCCAGTCTCCCACTTTGAAAGAGCGAGGTTTGACCCTTGAGTCGTAGTAGTTGGAAATGCGCTGCTTGTAGGCGACATTTCTCATGTGAGCCTGATTTCTGTGTTCCTCGACTAGATCCAGGTTGAGGGTGAGTTGTTTGTCGTTCTCACTCTGCATGTAATTCTGGATTCGGTATGTTGCTTGTTCAAGCTCAACCGGGACAACTGCTTCTGTACCAAAAGCAAGTGAGAATGGAGTTTCTCTTGTGGAAGTCCGATATGAAGTGCGGTATGACCAAAGAACTTGGGGTACGAATTCTGGCCAACAACCTTTAGCTTTGTCCAAGCTAGTTTTCAGAGTGCGCTTGATTATTTTGTTAACGGCCTCGACTTGTCCATTAGACTGGGGATGGGCTGGAGAGGCAAAACATAAGTTGATGTTGAACTTAGAGCAGAACATCTTAAACTTCTTGTTGTTGAACTGCCGCCCATTGTCCGTGACTATCGCATTGGGAATGCCGAATCTACAGAGGATGTTCTTCCATACGAAGTCTTCTATTTTTCCCTCAGTAATGGTTGCCAAGGGTTCTACTTCAGCCTACTTTGTGAAGTAGTTAACTGCAACGATTTCATAGCGGACCTTGCCCTTCCCTGCAGGCATTGGGCCGATCAAATCAAGTCCCCATTGGGCGAAGGGCCAAAGGCTGATCATAGGAGTGAGGGATAGTTGCGTAGCGTTGACACTTATCACATGAGCGAGATATTCTGATGGCATCTTGGTGGAGTGTTGGCCAATAGTATCCTTAGCGAAAAGTCTTGTGTGCTAGGGATCAAGACCCAGCATGATCTTCGCAGACTCCTTCATGTATTTCCCGAAGGACAATTTTCGCCTCTGCAGGTGTAAGGCATCTTAGGTAGGGCAGGGTAAAACCGCGCTTGTAGAGTTGGTCATTAATGATCAGGTAGCGAGCAGACTTGTATCGAATCTGCTTAGCTTGGACTTTGTCATTTGGGAGGGTGCCATGGGCAAGGAATTTATAAATTGGGGTGATCCAACTATCTCCTTGTTGTAAATTGCACACTTCCGCGACCATGGTGCTTGGTGCTGCCAACAATTCGACATGAATTTTTCTCCCAATCTTGTCTTCCACTGCCGAGGCGAGGCGGGCCAAAGCGTCTACATGACTGTTTGCCGCTCGAGGAACTTGGGTGATCTGGTAGTGGAAGTGCTTGAGCAAAAGTCGTGTTTGCGCAAGATATGCTGCCATGGAGCTATCATTAGCATCAAAGTTGTTCGTGACTTGGTTGACCACTAATTGGGAGTCACTGAAGCTATCAATTTGTTTAACTCCAAGATGCTTGGCCAAACGTAAGCCTGCTAGAAGGGCTTCGAATTCGGCCTCGTTGTTCGATGCCTTGAATTTGAAACGAATAGCGTATTCTATCGCCACTTTGTCAGGGGTAGTGAGGACTAATCCTGCTCCGCAGCCCTGTTGGTTGGATGAGCCATCAACATACAGACTCCATGATGGGGTTGTTGATTCTATCTTCTGAGCTTCCGATGGTAATGAAGCTATTGCTTCAGGTGTAGAAGCAATGTCAACAGGATATGTGAAGTCGGCGATGAAATCTGCTACTGCTTGACCCTTTTCAGCTGGTTTTGGTTGGTAGGAGATGTCAAACTCACCCAATGCTATCGCCCATTTGATCATTCGCCCAGACGTGTCAGGACTCTGGAGTATCTGTCGAAGAGGGTGATTGGTAAGCACGATGATGACGTGTGCTTAGAAATAAGGGCGAAGTTTTCGAGCAGACATGACCAATGCTAGAGCTAATTTCTCAATGTTGGAGTATCGTGTCTCCGTATCTTGTAGGGCCTTGCTAGCATAGTAAACGGGCCGTTCGACACCACTGTCATTTCAAATAAGAACAGAACTGACTGCTGAAGCCGAAACAGATAGATAGATAATGAGAGTGTCACCAACTTCTGGTTTGGAGAGCAGAGGGGCTTTACTCATGTACTCTTTGAGGCTCCTGAATGCCTTGGCACATTCCTCCGTCCATGTAATGTACTTCTTATTTCCCTTGAGTGCTTTGAAGAAAGGAGCACATCTGTCTGTGGCCTTAGAGATGAATCTGGTTAAGGCTGCCACCTTGCCAGTAAGGCTTTGGATGTCTTTTGAAGTTACCGGCTCTTTCATGTCGAGGATTGCTTTGATCTTTTCGGGGTTAGCTTCAATGCCTCGTTGGCTAATCATGAAGCCTAAGAATTTGCCAGAGCCCACGCCGAAGGCACATTTGTTGGGGTTCAACCTCATTCGATACCTCTTTAGAATGGTGAAAGTTTCAGATAGGTTGGTGATGTGTTGGTCAGCATGTTTGCTCTTGACTAACATATCATCAACGTAAACTTCCATGCTCTTCCCAATCTGTTCGGCGAACATTGAATTGACCAGTCTCTGATAAGTTGCTCTCTGATAAGTTGCTCCTGCATTCTTTAGACCGAAGGGCATGACTTTGTAGCAATATAGTCCCTTGTCAGTAATGAAGGCTGTGTGTTCTTGGTCTGAGGGGTTCATGAGGATTTGGTTGCATCCTGAATAAGCGTCCATGAAGCTCAAGAGCTCACACCCTGCCATAGAGTCTATAAGTCTATCAATGAGAGGAAGGGGGAAACTATCCTTCGGGCATCCTTTGTTTAGGTCGGTGTAGTCGACACACATTCTCCACAAGACCTTTTGAAGCAGGAGACTTTCCTTGGTCGGATTTTTCTTAACAAGGACAACATTTGCTACCCATGTTGGGTAATTGACTTCACGGACGAAGCCTATGTCCTTGAGTTTTTCAACTTCTGCTTTCATCGCCTCGTATCGTTCAACATCATAAGATCTTCGCTTCTGTTTTACTGGTTTGGTCTTGGGATCAATACTCAAGTGGTGACAGATGATATCGGGAGAGATGCCCGGCATATCTTTATATAACCAAGTGAAGACCTCGGCGTTCTCTTGCAAAAAGGAGATCAGCGACAACCGAAGGGGTGGTGACAAAGTGGTGCCAATCTTCACCATGCGATCTGGATGGTCTTTGGAGATAGAGACATTCTCTAACTCTTCAGCGGGTTGTGCTTGCTGGGTGAATGAGTCATCTCGAGGGTCGTCGGGTTGATTGTTGCCATCATGAAGATCCGAGTTGGCTTCATCTGGACTGGTCTTTACTACCTGGTTATGTATAGAGAGGGTCTCCTTGGGGACAGGCAGGTGTTGTTGCTTAACTGAAGTGTTGTAACATGATCGAGCATTAAGTTGATCTCCCCTGATGTATCCATTGCCAAAAGGGGTTGGAAACTTCATTAACAACATATGTGTGGATATCATAGCCTTGAGATCATTGATGCCTGTGCGCCCAAAGATGAGATTGTATGCCGTCGGGCAATTGACCACTAGGAAGTTAGTGGTAATAGTAGCTGTGTAGGGGCCTGTACCAATGGTGAGGGGTAAGTGTATACTCCCTAAAGGTTGCACGATATCGCCATAGAAGCTTATCAGAGGAGAAATCGAGCAATCGAGCAAGTGTTCAGCTACATTAAGTGCCTTGAAAGCTTCAGCAAACATGATATTAACTGAAGCACCTGTGTCTATCAGGATTCGTTTCACATCAAAATTTGCTATGTGAGCCTCCACGATCAGCGGGTCGTTGTGAGGGTAGATGATACCTCTTTCTTCCTCAGGGTAGAAACATATTGGATCCCAGTTAGGCTTTTGATACTTGCCTCCCCTGATGTCTTCCACGTGAAACACTTGATGGCCAGGTCTCAAAGTTCGTTCACTGTTTTTCATGACCCTATTGGAAGATTCAGACATAGGTGTGCCGCCGCTTATAGAATATATCACATTCACCTGGCGTTGGTTACGGTTATCCCTTGGAGGGTGAAGGAGAAACTGATCAATTTTTCCTTCACGTGCCAAAGCTTCAATATGATCACGGAGGATGACGCAATTCTCGCCATCATGGCCATTATACTCGTGGTAGCAGCAAAACATGCCCGTGTTTTTCGTGGACTTGTAATCTGGCTGTCTTGGCTTTGGCTTTGGTATCAGATGAGCTATACTGGGGTAGATGGCCGCGCATGTAGCGTTCAAAGGTGTGTATGTCTCATACCTCGGGGTAGGGTCTGTCTTGACATATGATTGGCCCACTGCATTGACTGTCTGGGGTCGGGCGTTATTGTGACGATATCCTAAGTTATCGCGATAGTGCCCCTTATTCTTTTTATTAAAATGAGATTGGTGAGGATGGAAATCTTTCCTTTTGCCCTGGGATTGATATGTCTGCTGACTTGGCGAAGCATTAAATGAGGCAGGGGGTGTGCTGCTACCGTTTGGAAGGTTGAGGTTTTCTCATTCGGTTGGATCTGGCCTCTACTCCCTACTTGCTGATAAGGGGTGACTGTAGGGGGTTTCCCTTGATATGTCCTTGCCTCGGCGGAGGCATGGTTGTAAGCTTGTGCCATCACCTCAGAGTAAGTCTTCCAAGTGTTGGCATTGATCATGTACTTAAAGAAACAGTCACGTAAGCCTGCCGTGAAGGCTTTGAGGGCGGTCTTGTCATCTGCCTCAGCGCAACGAGAATACTCATGGCTGAAGCGGCCAGCATACTTTCGTAATGACTCGTCCGGCTTCTGGCGAATAGTGTACAAGTCATCTGCGGAATGCAAGCGATCGGTCTGAAAGATGTGTTGAGAGACAAACAGTTTCCTCAACTCTTCAAATGAGTCTACTGTCTCAGGTGGAAGACGGCAATACCAGTTTAAAGCTCCGCTAGAGAGGGTAGAGGGGAAGAGAAGGCACCGTTCTTCGTCGGTGTGTCTCCGGTATACCATGGTGGACTCAAAGAGGTTAAGGTGTTCAATCGGGTCTTCCTTTCCAGTATAGAGTTGTAAGCCAAGCTTCTGCTTTGTCTTTGCTTGGAGGGGGGTGTTGAGGATCCTTCTTGTGAGGGGGCTAGGCCTGAGTTGGTTCTAGTCAGGTATCTCGGCTTGACGTTCAGCCTTCAACTTGTTTACTTCCTCCAGGAGCTGTAGGATAAGGGGGTCCTGAGTGGAGTCGTGCACCACTGAAGTTTTCTTCCGTAAGTCCCTATCGCCTCTTGGAAGTAGGAAAGTTTGATCAAGATAGCATGATTTTTCCTTGGACTCGTCACACTGACTCCTAGAGTGAGTATGTCGGAACATTTCCGAGTCCCCTGTACCTTCATGTTCTTCTGGGACTTGTTGCCCATTCCCTAGATTAACTGCTGGCATGGGTCGTGGGAGAGGACCGAGTCTTTCAGAAACTCTTGGGTCATTGATCTTTGAGCTTATGTGGATGGGATTCTCTCGACGTTGCTTTAGGAAGTCTCGACAATCGCGATCGACGTTGCTTGGGGGGCATTCAGATGATTGTTGACCTCAGCAGGGGCGACGAGCTTGTGTGCTTGAGCATGCCTAGCCTCGTGAAGCATCTCGAAAAGTTTTTCATACTGCTCCTGGAGGACCTCGTTCCTCATCACTATCTTGTTGTTCTGAGCTTCTAACTCATCGACTTTAGCTTGAAGAGTAACTCTATTTCCTTCCTGCTTTCGTTGCTTCATACTAGGTCCAATGGGGGTGTCATTCTGTGTGCTATGGCTTCTTTCGCTCCCCATGTTGGAGATAGATGTTTGGCCAAAAGAAAGTGTACGAGCGGTGGAAACCAGTTTAACAAAGCTGAAGAGAGTGGGAGTAAGTGTCTTTCCCACAGACGGCGCCAAATGTTGATGCACAAAATCAGCGAGGACTTTGGTACAACAGAAAGTGTCAGGTTTGTGACCTTCGCTTGGTTGCTTTGATCACTTGTGAAGATAAGTACGTAAATGAATAGGGACAGGGAAGCAAACACAAGATGTACGTGGTTCACCCAGATCGGCTACGTCCACAGAGTAGAGGAGTTCTCATTAATTGTGAAGGGTTTACACAAATACATAGGTTCAAGCTCTCATTTTGTGAGTTCTAGTGAATAGTTTAGTACAAAATGACATTAGAGATTATTGTGGGAGAATGATCCCTATTTATAGAAGAAAGTTTCTAGTTTTGTTCTAACATTGACACGTGTCGTGTTGTGATTGGCTTCTGATGTTGACACGTGTCGAGCTGTGATTGGCTTATGATGTCAACACGTGTCGCATTGTGATTGGCCTCCTGGTTGAAGGGAAGCTCTTCTGGGTCCTTGACGGTATAACGTTGACCGGTGCTCAGTAGTTTCGGGATTGGTCAAGTATGGTACAAACAACAAACATTCAAAGATCAATTAACGGGACAAAACTTTTAGACAATTATCAACAAAAAATCACGATTTAATGATCATTTTAACTCCAATTTTGATGATTTTTTACAGCTACACTCCTTGACCCAATATGAATAAAATGAATGAATTCGATCATCAATTTACAATATTTGCACTAGTGGATACCACAAAATCTTATGTCATACTTCATGAAAGTATAAATAAACTCGTAAGTGTTAGTTAATCTATCGTTTTGTTGGGATATGCATTCTACGAAACTAATTTCAAGGATCCAATTGTCAAACTAGTTTTTATATGCTTCAAGATCGCAAAAAAAAAACATTCAAAAATCAAGTAACAAAACAAAACTTTTTTACAGTTATCAACGAAAAATCACAATTTAACAGTTATTTTAACTTTGATTTTGATGATTTTTTACAACTACACTCCTTGACCCTATACGAATACAATGAATGAACTCGATCTTCAATTTAAAATATTGACACAAGTGGATACCACAAAATCTTATGTTATACTTAATGAAAGTATGAATAAACTTTTAAGTGTTAGTGAATCTATTGTTTTGATGGGATACGCATTCTACGAAACTAGTTTCAATGATCCAACCATCAAATATGTTTGTATATACTTCGAGATCACATACACCAATAATTGCAAAAAACAAACATTCAGAGATCAAGTACTGGAATAAAACTTTTCGACGGTTATCAACGAAAAATCACGATTTAACGGTTAATTTAACTCCGATTTTGATGATTTTTCTTCACCCTATACGAATACAATGAATGAACTCGATCTTCAATTAAAATATTTACACTGGTGGATACCGCAAAATCTTTTGTTTTAATGAAAGTATGAATAAACTCTTAAATATTAGTAAATCTATCGTTTTGATGGGATAAGCATTCTACGAAACTAATTTAATGATCCAACCGTCAAACTTGTTTATATATCCTTCGAGATCGCATACGCTAAAAATCGCAAAAAAAAAAAACATTCAGAAATCAAGTAACGGGACAAAACTTTTCAACTGTTATCAACAAAAAATCATAATTTAACGGTTATTTTAACTTTGATTTTGATGATTGTTTACAGCTACACTCCTTGACCCTATACGAATACAATGAAAGAACTCGATCTTCAATTTAAAATATTTACACTAGTGGATACCACAAAATCTTATGTTATACTTAACGAAAATATTAATAAACTCTTAAGTGTTAGTTAATCTATTGTTCTGATGGGATACACATCAAACATGTTTGTATATACTTCAAGATCGCATACGCCAAAATTTTCAAAAAACAAACATTGAGAGATCAAGTAACGGAACAAATGTTTTGACGGTTATCAATGAAAAATCACAATTTAACGGTTATTTTAACTGCGATTTTGATGATTTTTTACAGCTACACTTCTTGGCCCTATATGAATACAATGAATGAACTCAATCTTCAATTTAAGATATTTACACTAGTGGATACCACAAAATCTTATGTTATACTTAATGAAAATATGAATAAACTCTGAAGTGTTAGTGAATCTATTGTTCTGATGGGATACGTATTCTACGAAACTAATTTCATCGATCCAACTGTCAAACATGTTTGTATATACTTCGAGATCGCATATGCCAAAAATTACAAAAACAGAAACATTCAAAGATCAAGTAATTGGACAAAACTTTTTGACGATTATCAACGAAAAATCACAATTTAACGATTATTTTAACTGCGAATTTTATGATTTTTTTACAGCTACACTCCTTGACCCTATATGAATACAATGAATGAAATCGATCTTCAATTTAAAATATTTACAGTAGTGGATACCACAAAATCTTATGTTATACTGAATAAAATTATTAATAAACTCTTAAGTGTTTGTTAATCTATTTTTCTGATGGGATACACATTCTACCAAACTAGTTTCAACGATCCAACCATCAAACATGTTTGTATATACGTTAAGATCACATACGCTAAAAATTTCAAAAAACAAACATTCAAAGATCAAGTAAAGGGACAAAAAATTTCGACGGTTATCAACCAAAATCACGATTGAATGGTTATTTTAACTCCGAATTGATGATTTTTTACAGCTACACTCCTTGACCCTATATGAATACAATGAATGAATTTAATCTTCAATTTAAGATATTTACACTAGTAGATACCACAAAATCTTATGTCATACTTAATGAAAGTATAAATAAACTCTAAGGGCTCGTTTGTTTGGCTTCGCTAAACATCCTTGGACTAGACTGGACTGTAATCAGGTGTTTTTTTCACACGGGACAACGTTTAATGAGACTCGCTCCGACTGAGTCCGACTAACAGGTTCGCTAGAGGGTCTTAATGAGACCCCTCGAAATTGGGCGGACTGCTAAGACCACACTACTACGCTTCACTCCTACTCATTTTGTCCTCCCATCTGTCTCTTCCTCGCGTCCCACAACCCATTTCAAACCCAGATCCTGCAAAATCTGCCTCTTCCGCTTCGTCCTCCCATCTACCTCTTCATCTCATCCTCTCATCTGCCTCTTCCTCGCCTCTGCCTCTTCCTCTGCAACACCCTTTAATCACCGCTCAGATCTGAAACAAAGCTCCACCTACTGCCCAAACCTCAAAATCCAACCACAAAAATTTTATAAAAAAAAAACGCGAAAAAATAACTACAAAATTCAAAATCCACCCATTGCCAGAAAATTATGAGATGACTTTGTAGGCGGAGAAGCCAACGCATGTATCAGAGGAAGGAGAGAGATCCGAAAATTTTTGGAAAAAAAAGATAAGGAAGGTGGAAATTCTTAACAGCGGTAAGAGGGTGAAGAGGATGAGCTTGTTTTGAAGGATTTGCGATGAACTTTACACCTGCGTTTTGCAGGAAAAAGATGGAGGAAAGAAGAAATGGGGCTGGAGCCAGAGGTAGAAGAAAAAAAAAGATGGTTCTGGAGGGGCAGTCTGTTTGGAGTAAAGTAAAAGAGAAATAAATATGCATTAAAAAACATAAAATATTATTATATAAATATTAAATAATATAAAATATTACTATTTATGCATTAATTAATATAATATTATAGTTTATTAATTATTTTGCTTTTTAGTCCGACACTGCACCAAACGCTTCACTAAGTTAGTCCAGCTCAGTCTAGTCTAAGCCAATCCAACTTAGTCCCTGAAGCTAATCCAGTCCGACATAGTCCGATGCAACAAACGCACCCTAAGTGTTAGTGAATCAATCGTTTTGATGAGATACGTATTCTACGAAACTAATTTCAATGATCCAACCGTCAAGCTTGTATGTATATAGTTCAAGATCGCATGCAACAAAAATAGCAAAAAATAAACATTCAGAGTTCAAGTAACGGGACAAAACTTTTTTACGGTTACCAACGAAAAATCACGGTTTAATGGTCATTTTAACTCCAATTTTGATGATTTTTTACAGCTACACTCCTTGACCCTATACGAGTATAATGAATGAACTCGATCTTCAATTTAAAATACTTACACTAGTGGATACCATAAAATCTTATGTTATACTTAATGGGATACGTATTCTACGAAACTAATTTCAACCATCCAACCGTCAAATATGTTTGTATATGCTTCAAGATCGCATAGACTAAAAATCGCAAAAAAAAAACACACTCAGAGATCAAGTAATGGAACAAAACTTTTCGACGGTCATCAACGAAAAGTCACGATTTAATTGTTATTTTAACTCCGATTTTGATGATTTTTTATAACTACACTCCTTGACCTTATATGAATACAATAAATGAACTCGATCTTCAATTTAAAATATTTACACTAGTGGATACCACAAAATCTTATGTTATACTTAATAAAAGTATGAAAAAACTCTGAAGTGTTAGTGAATCTATTGTTTTGATGGGATACGCATTCTATGAAACTACGATCCAACCATCAAAGAAGTTTGTATATACTTCGAGATCGTATACGCCAAAAATTGAAAAAACCAACTATTCAGAGATCAAGTAACGGGACAAAACGTTTAGACGGTTATCAACGAAAAATCACGATATAACGTTTATTTTAACTTCGATTTTGATGATTTTTTACAGCTACACTCCTTGACCTAAATGAATACAATGAATGAACTCAATCTTCAAGTTAAAATATTTACACTAGTGAATACCATAAAAGCTTATGTTATACTTAATGAAAGTATGAATAAACTCTTAAGTGTTAGTGAATCTATTGTTTTGATGGGATATGCATTCTACGAAACTAGCTTCAACAATCTAATTGTCAAACATGTTTGTATATACTTCGAGATCGCATACGCCAAAAATTGCAAAAAACAAACATTCAGAGATCAAGTAACGGGACAAAAAATTTCGACGGTTATCAACGAAAAATCACAATTTAACGATTAGTTTAACTCCGATTTTGATGATTTTTTTACAGCTACACTCCTTCACCCTATATGAATACAATGAATGAATTTGATCTTCAATTTAAAATATTTACACTAGTGGATATCACAAAATCTTATATTGTACTTAATGAAAAGTATAAATAAACTCTTAAGTGTTAGTGAATCTATTGTTTTGATGAGATACGCATTTTACGAAACTAATTTCAATGATCATACCGTCAAACTTGTTTGTATATGCTTCAAGATCTCATACGCCAAAAATCGTAAAATACAAACATTTAGAGATCAAGTAACGGGATAAAACTTTTCGATGGTTATCAACGAAAAATCACGATTTAACGGTTATTTTAACTCCGATTTTGATGATTTTTTACAGCTACACTCCTTGACCATATATGAATACAATGAATGAATTCGATCTTCAATTTAAAATATTTACACTAGTGGATACCACATAATCTTATGTCATGATGATCGATGAAAATTGAGGATTTTGTAAAAGGAATAACATGCAAGGTTTGAGTTCCATTGGCAAGGTTTAAACTTTTGAGAAATGCTTCATAACCTTGAAAACAAAAACTCTTTCATTTTGCATATCCTTGCACATTTAATATTTTGTAATAGACTAGTAGTGTATGAATGTTTGTTTATTAGGCTCTTATTTTCAAATGTAGATGTAGTACTTAAATGACAAATGTGTTTTAGTGTTTTGATGTAATATTTATGTGGCAATGTGTGGTATGTGCAAATTTAAGAAGAAAAAAATATTTTTTTCTTAACGGGTGGGTAAAGTGACCCGACCTGTTAGGATCCTTTAAGATAATGGGTGTGACATGACACAACCCGTTAAGATAACATGTGTTACACGAAAACGACACGAACACGACAGACACGATCCGTTTGCCAAGTCTAATCATAGGTATCGTATATTCTTGCATCATGGGTTTACCGTTTTATTTTAAATCCTAAATGGAAAGCATTTGGTAAGTTGCAACGAGTTCTTCATTTTTGTTTTTATATAGGAATGGTAAGGTACAATGAATTATTTTCTTACCTATTAATTTCCATATAAAATTACATGGGTGAGAGTCATGATTAAGGATATAAGTTTCGGTTTATAGATATATTCGTAGTCCAAACTTAAAAAAGGTACTGATAGATATATTGATACAGGTCGAAATATCGGCTAATATAATATACACAAGTACACAAGCTTGATAAGAAACATAAAAGTTACGTTTGCAACTTCTACAAACTCCAAATCAACAAATAGTCAATGCAACATATAAACTTTATAAAATAATATACCCTTAATGGAATTAGTCTCTTAGGACTACAATCTAGTGATATTCTTCTTCACACAAGAGATCTTAAATCCAAATCTCGTGAATAAATGTGTAAAATATATCATTATTTCAAAAATAACCTTTTGCGTGGGATGAAAAATCGACTTTAAGCAAAATTGACATTAAGCAAAATATTGCACTAATAAGAATTTGAATTGCATTGTGTATTATATATTTTCTATGTTCAATTTCTAGTTGTCTGTACTTAATTAATGGAAAGGGATCCTCACCGGATCCTTTTCCTAGGGATCCTAGAGATCCCTTGATCGTAACTGTTCATCGTACATCATGCGGTCAGTTTTTATTAGGTACTATTTATATTTAATTTTAAAATGATTTCTGACCGTACGATGTACGATGAATGGTCACGATCACGAAATCCCTAGGATCCCTAGGAAAAGGATCCGGCGAGGATCCCTGGGAAAATGATCCGGCAAGGAGTTGTCCTTCTTATTATTATTATTTTTAAAGATTACATGGGGCAACGTAATTTTTGGTTAGGTTATTTTATAAAAAAAATTGTGTTATAAATATGTAAAAGTTAGATAGATAACATTTATTAGACATAGGAACGAAGTAGGTGTAAAATATCACACTGAAGTTATAGCACAAGAGGATGACAAATAAAAGAGGGAGGAATAGATACTGAAGTTATTAATCTTTCCTTTTTTTTCTCAGTATTCTTTCTATCTCATTAACTGCAGTCGGAGCGCTTTATTTATAGAGCGGCTCCATACAAACAGGTTCTTACAGTTTGAAATTTACATTGCATGTTTTGAAAAACAATCCTTTTGTTTCCAAAGTCTATTTCAATTTGCAAGGGTATTGACAATGTGTGTGTGGGCATTCATAACAATGCCAATGTTTTCAACACTCCCCCTTGGATACCCATATATCAACATGAGTTGCCTCGTTAAAACCTTGCTTGGAAAAACCCAGTGGGAAAAAACCATAGCGAAGGAAAAAGAGTACAACTTTTCCTGGATTGTTGATATAGTGTTAAATATGCTTATGTTGCCTCGTTAAAACCTTGATATGAAAAACCCAATGGGAAAAATCCTAATCGAAGGAAAAAGAGTACAACAGGCATGTATCATGGATGCTCCCCCTGATATATATCTCCCCCTGATTCCGCATTCTCCAAATTTAGTTGTTTGGTAAGTCGACGTAATCCGATACTTTGCACTAACTTCTGAAACGTGCACTTTGGTAGAGATTTGGTGAACAAATCTGCCAGATTTTCATTAGAATGGATTTGTCTGACTTCAATAACTTTAGCCTTCTGAAGCTCATGTGCACTGAAAAACTTTGGAGATGTGTGTTTAGTTTTATAGCCCTTGATGAATACTTCCTTCATTTGGGCAACACATGCTGCATTATCTTCATGAATAATAGTTGGATTGTCTGTCTTCGAAGTTAGACCACATGAATTCCAGATATGATGGATCATTGATCTTAACTAAGAACATTCACGACTTGCTTCATGTAAAGCAAGTATTTCTGAATTATTTGAAGATGTAGCAACTAGTGTTTTCTTTGTGGAGCGTCATGAGATTGTTGTATCTCCATTCTTGAACACATATCTAGTTTGTGAGCGGGCTTTATGCGGATCAGAGAGAAAACCAGCATATGCATATCCAACAAGGCTCTGGTCATTTGTGGATTTCTCTAAGTAGAAGAGACCCATATCTGTTGTCCCACGAAGGTATCACAATACATCTTTGACACCCTTCCAATGACGAATTGTTGGAGCAGAGCTATACCTTACTAACAAGTTGACTATAAAAGCTATATCTGGTCTAGTACATTGTGCTAAATACAACAAAGCACCTATTGCACTCGGATATGGTACTTCTGGACCAAGGACCAGTTCATCATCTTCTTTTAGACGTAATGGATCTTTCTTAATGTCCAGATAATGAATGACCATTGGCGTGCTAAGTGGATAAGCCTTGTCCATACCAAATCGCTTCAGGATTTTTTCAATGTAAGTTGATTGGTGGACCAAAATTCCACTAGCACAATGCTCGATCTGTAGGCCGAGACAAAATTTCGTTTTTCCAAGGTCCTTCATTTCAAATTCGCTTTTCAGATATTCAGTAGTTTTATTGAGCTTTTCAGAGGTTCCAACTAGGTTCATATCATCGACATATACTGCCATTATAGCAAATCCAGATTTGGATTTCTTAATGAACACACAAGGGCAAATGACATTGTTGATATACCCTTCTTTGATCAAATACTCATTGAGACGATTATACCACATTCGTCGAGATTGTTTCAGCCCATACAATGATCGCCTTAGTTTGATCGAGAGCATACCTCATGATTTGTTAGTTGTTTCAGGCGACTTAAGTCCTTCTGGGACTTTCATATATATGTCAATATCTAATTCTCCATATGGATATGCGGTGATGACATCCATAAGTCGCATGTCAAGTTTTTCTAAAACCATTAAACTTATTAAGTAACGGAACATAATTGCGTCCATTACAGGAGAGTATGTCTCCTCATAATCAATTCTAGGTTTTTGTGAAAAACCTTGTGCAATGAGGTTTGGACTACTGGTCCAAAAACATTTCGCCTTTCCAAGGAATTTAATTTTGCCTGGATTGCATCTTTCCACTTAGGTCAATCTTGTCTTTGTTTACATTCATCAACAGAGCGGGGCTCAATATCATCACTTAATATGATTTCAATGACTACTGCGAATGCGAACATATCGTCGATGATTATTTCATTCCGATCCCACAATTCATTAGTACATGCATAATTTATGGAGATTTCTTTGTTTTCATGTACTGCTGTCTCTTCAGGGACATGTGTCTCATCAAGGACATTTTCTTTTTCTGGAAGTCCAGAATCATGAATTGTAGATTTGTCATTCATTCTCTCTTCCTGAATGATTTCATTTGGATTTAGTTGTGCCTTGTCTTTCTCTTTCGAGGGGCTGAATCTTTTGTTGGGGGCCTACCACGTTTCAGGCGTGCACCAGATGAATCGTTTGCTGCCACTTTACTTTGTCCAACAGGGACAGCAATTCTTGCAAGTGCATTTGCAGCTGGTATATGTGATTTTGTCACTTTCATAACATCATTAATGCATCTAGCATTTGATTGGCAATGCTTTGAAGATGAACAATATTTTTCACTTCATTTTCACATTGAGTGCTATGTGGATCAAAATGAGACAAGGTGGGAACAACCCATGTCAGCTCTTTCCGTTCTTTGGAACAGTTTTTTCTCCCCTTAACGACGGGAAGACTGTCTCATCAAAGTGACAATTAGCAAAACGAGCTGTAAACATATCACTTGTCAAGGGTTCCAAATATCTAATGATAGATAGTGAATCAAAACCCACATAAATTCCCAGTCTACGCTAAGGTCCCATTTTAGTGCGTTGCGAGGGTGCAATAGGCACATAAGCAGCACAAAAAAACTCGTAAATGTGAAATGTTTAGCTGATGCCCAAACACAAGTTGTACTGAGGAGTATTGGTGGTTGGCTATAGGTCTCAATCGAACCAATGATGCAGCATGTAAGATGGCATGTCCCTATGCAGAAATTGACAATTTTGTTTTCATAAGCAGAGTGCGAGCTATTAACTGAAGTCGCTTGATCAATGCTTCTGCTAGACCATTTTGAGTATGGACATAAGGAACAGGGTGTTCAACATCAATGCACAATGTCATGCAATAATCATCAAAAGTTTAAGACGTAAATTCACAAGTGTTATCAAGTCGGATTGACTTAATGGGGTAATATGGGAACTGTGCTCGTAATTTAATTATATGAGCAAGAAGTCTCGCAAAAGCTACATTTCAAGTAGACAAGAGACAAACATGTGACCATCAGGTAGATGCATTAACCAAAACCATAAAATATCGAAATGGTCCACATGATGGTTGAATAGGCCCACAAATATCCCCTTTAATTCTTTGTAGAAATGATGGGGATTCAGCATCAACCTTTAGTTGTGATGATCTAATTACCAACTTCCCTCGAGAACAAGCCTTGCAAGGGTTATCATTTAAGATAGCAATGTGTCTGCTCAATAATGGATGTCTATTAGAGTTGGTAATGATCCTACGCATCATGGTAGATCCTGGATGACCCAGACGGTCATGCCAAAGCATGTAAACTTTTGAATCAATGAACTTCCGGTTCATGACAGTATGTGATTCAACTGTCTTTATGTATGTATAATACAATCCACTCGACAAACCATGCAACTTCTCCAATATATGCTTCTAGGTATCATTGGAGGTAATGCATAGATACTTCACATTTTCTACACTTTTCGTTTCAATGTGGTATCCATTTAAACGCATGTATTTGAAACTTAACAAATTTCGAGTAGATCAAGTAGCGTAAAACGCATTCTGTATAGACAATATTGTTCCATTTGGTAACATAATCTGGGCTTTCCATGAGCCTTCAATTACATCTGAAGGTCCTGATATTGTTGTCACCCTTACTTTTGTAAGAATCAATCTTGAGAAATACTTTCGATCTCGAAGTATTGTATGCGTAGTTGCGCAGTCAACAAGACAAATATCTTCGCCATTTCTCATGTTTTGAGAATGACCATAATTTTTATCCATGTTCTCTGAGTAAGGGAATCAGAGTTAGAAGCAAGTTATAATAGGAAATTTACATGCCACTTTTATTGAATCTGAAATGCTAGTTTTAAACTACAAGTTTAGCATAATAAAAGTACATCAAACATAAATAATTCAGTCGGACCGATACACTTCATTCCCCCTTTCCACAATGAATTCCGAAACATCTAGGTGAGTTGTGTTCAACTGCCCTGATAAGTCACACTTTGGATCAGGTATATCCATTGGTTTAGCCTGGCCGAGAAAATTAGTCTCGACACCCTTCTCCTTGAAGGAGGCTTGATATAGATCCACTAGATGTTTTGGGGTACGACAAGTACGCGCCCAATGCCCATTGCCACCACACCTATGGCAGGCTCCTTCAGAGTTCTTGGGAGCATTGTTCATGTGGCTTTGTCTTTGTGGCGATTCACATTTTTAAAACTCTGACCTGAATTATGCATTGGAACCTGGATGTGAAACTGACCACCATGGTTCTTACCTTTTCTATTCCACCGACCTTGCTTGTGACCATGTCCTCGTTTACGATTATCACCACCAAAGGATGTGGTGTTCACTTCGAGGGAAACAACATTCACTTTTGGGAATGGTGCAGATCCAGTAGTTCGGGACTGATGATTTTTCACCAAGAGCTTATTGTTTTGTTCAGCTACCAAGAGCACAGATATCAACTGGTTATATTCAGTGAAGCCTCGTGCTCTATACTGCTGTTGCAGGAGCACGTTAGAGGCATGAAATGTGTTGAAAGTCTTTTCCAGCAAATCTTCCTCAGTAATAGTATCCCCACAAAGCTTCAATTGATATGTAATTCTGAACAACGCAGAATTGTACTCTGCCACTGACTTGAAATCCTAGATCCTTAGGGAGTCCACTCATAGTGAGCCCTTGGAAGAATCATCATTGTCTGGTGATTGTATCTGTTTCTCAATGCCTTCCAGAGGGCTAACTGATCTTCAACCGCTAAGTACTCGCTCTTTAGTCCCTCGTCAAGATGGCGACAAATAAAGATCATGGCCTTCGCCCGATCTTGAGAGGATAAGTTGTTCTCTTCCCTGATGGTATCTCCAAGATTCCCTGCTTCCAGATGGATCTTTGTATCCAGTACCCAGGTAAGGTACTTCTTCCCAGTAATGTCTATGGCAGCAAAATCAAGCTTCGTAAAGTTCGCCATTTTCTTTTCTGAAAGAAAATGAGATGTGTAAGAACTTGCAATAATATGTATTCCTAGAGGAATATAGTGTTAGAACTTTTGGTTTTTACAAATTTTTCATTTTGATCTTCAGGCCAAAATGATAAGCACTCGAAACTTCAAGTTCGAGATTTTCAAGATGAATGAGGAGGGCGATTGTACCGCACCATTCTCATTGAAATAATATAACATAGAATGGGCGATTATTCTGCACCACTCTAGTAGCAGGAAAAATTTTAATACGCATAGCAAGGTAGGCGATTATACCGCACCACCTAAAATTGCAATGAAATTAAACAGCAGGCAAATTTAAATATGCAGGGTAGGGTGGGCGATTATACCGCACCACGTAAAATTGCAGTAAAATTAGATCTGTAGTCCAAGATAGGCGATGATAACTGTTAGGTTGAGAACTAGAAGCAGGCATGGAGCAAACAACTCGTCGCAAAGGTATATCGCGCAGTTGAGGCAGAGGAATAAGATGAACAGTAAAAACCTTAGAGGAAACATTTTTTCCTTTCTTTCGTTCGATGAAGAGAAATGAGAAAATGGTTAGGTTTTAGAGACTCGTGCTAATAACGTGTTATAAATATGTAAAAGTTAGAGAGATAATCTTTACTAGTGACTGGAACGAAACAGGTGTAAAATATCACATTGAAGCTATAGCACAAGAGGATGACAAATAAAAGAAGGAGGAATAGATATTGAAGTTATTAATCTTTCCTTTTTTTCTCAGTATTCTCTCTATCTCATTTAACTGCAGTCGGAGCGCTCTATTTATAGAGCGGCTCCATACAAACAGGTTCTTACAGTTTGAAATTTACATCGTTTGTTTTGAAAAACAATCATTTTGTTTCCAAAGTCTATTTCAATTTGCAAGGGTATTGACAATGTGTGTGTGGGCATTCATAACAATGCCAACGTTTTCAACAAATTAATAAAAAGACAAGCAGTAGCTTAAATAAAAATAAAAATAAAATAAAATAAAAAAAGAGGCCACAGGTTGCAGCAAATCCCAAACTCAATTACATCTCCTATTCTCGAATCCCAATCCCACCAAACTCAATCCTAACGCCCAAAGTCTTAACACCTCCCATTGACTTTCTCTGTAATTTCATAGTTTGTTTGTTCCTTTGTTTTTTTGTACTCTGATTTTCAACTCAATATCAGAGACGCAATCATATACTTTCAATCACCATGGCCAATGTGGCTAAATCCACCAGTAACCCCACTTTACTAAATTCGTCAATCCAACACAAGGGAACATATTTTACGCAGGTATTGTGCTAATGACTCATTCTGTACTTAAATGGGATTAAATCCCCATTTATTTTCTGGGCTTGTACGATAAATGATTTCAAACTTATTTGCATGCTTGACAAAGCTTCATATAAGACAGAAATTACAGAAAGTATATACATGCAATACAGTTCGCATGTCTAAATTACATTAAATGCTTGGTTTATGATGCATCAATATCCTCTTCTGAAGGGTCCTGATTTAAGTCAATGAAAGGCGGCCTTTCATATCTATGTTGATGGTGCTCATTTTGAACTACGTCAACTTCCATGGCTGCAAAAGAAAAGCAAGAGCAGGTTATAGGATGAACTTCATTACTTTATACAGCAATTTACTTTGTATGTCTGTTTGTGTGGATGTGTGTGTATGTATGAGAGATCGAGAGACCTGCAGTATCTGCTTCCTGAGCATCCAACAAGCTTTTCTGTAGCCTGACAGCCTTCGGAAACATCAATGTGTTCTCAGAGACTATTTTCTTCTGCAGGGAACTCTCTACGTGGCAAAAATTAAATTTTTTAGTCCACATATCAACTATTTCTGTAGAAGCCGGAATGACCAGGTTTTCCACCTTTAAAGAGGAAAGGGCCTGAAAATAAAATCGGTATGAGGTTTGCTTCAGAAAACTAGGTCCATGACAGTCACCAAGGAAAGGAAGGTTAACTAACATATAATCACAACGTCAAGATGTAAGGAACTTGTATATCTATCTACTTGTGAAACCACTTACAGATTCAATACAGACTAGAAGCTTCCGAAGCGCTCCTTGTTGCCTATACTTCGTTTGGGTTGCCACAAAGGGCATCTCTGCCATCTTCTTTCCATGTATTCTGTAGAAACATAATGTAATGTGAAAGTAAAGAATGATGTTCTTGTTCAAAATCATGTAAAACTATGAGTTAATATATATACATATGCGTGTGCATATATGCATCTTCGTCACACATGCATGAATAGTACCTTATAGATGCTGCAGAGACGATTTCATCATCCTTCTCCAGGATAGCAGTATAAAAACCTTGGAAATTTATTCGACTCAAATTGGACCTGAGAAAAGAAAGGATTTTACAGGCAAACCATCTATAGCATCTTGAATTTAGTCATGAGGTGATGGTAAATGAATATTCATACTTCTTACCCAATGACTTGAAAAAAGGAACCAAAAGAATGAGATGATTAAGAACTTTTGTGCTTACCCCCGACTGTATATTACACTCTGAACCACATTGGTTCTAGTATAGCGGTCGATTATGGTCTCAAAGCATTGGTCCATAAGAATCCCTGCTACTGCAATCTTGGAATTGCATTCTAATTTTTTGTGCAAACTTTCAGTAGGACCTCCCAAACTTATATCTTCTCTCTTCAGAAGCGTCCAAGAATATCCCTCGTCCAAATGATTCTTGATCCCAGCTATCAACTCCAATTTATGAAAAATCTGTTACACATGATCATTTACACACAAAATTTGATAAAAGAATAACTCTCAGCATGCACTTGCTTTGCAATTGTTGCACTTGTTCATAGACATTAATAGATTAAACATAATTCTCAAACAAAATTACGAGTGAGAAAGTTTCCGGTATCTAAAATATACTAATGTGCGTACCTCACTGCAGCTCTCACCACAAAATGATGAACTTGAGCGATTGAGATCTATTTCATTTGGCAAAGAGCAATTCCAATGAACTAGCATAAAAGTTAATTATTGTTAAAGTAATGGCTATAAATTGTCTCTCATTTTGAAAGATACACAAATGCAAAAGCTAAGAAACAAATTATATGACAGTCAGGAAGTATAAACTTACATTTCTTCTCACACAGTGAACATATGAGGAACTTCCCGTCATCAGTTTCACAATGTTCGCAGATGCAGTAGGGACAAAACCATGCTCCTTCGGGAACACTCTGCAATTAAAAAGTTAGGGAAATTGTAAAATAGAACCTTGGTTGTAAAACATTGATGAAAAGATATAATAAAAGTCTCTCACCTCCATGTTCATGCATGAGGGATGGCACGCCGATGGACATTTTTCACAGCACATCAAATCTCCTCCATCTGCGCATATCATACATGAATCATCGTTTTGGTCTGCTGCTTTTGTTCGGTGCTTGATATGATTGAATCCAAATTGTGGTGCAGATTCAATGTGTTCTAGCCATGCCTCCTTCAAGCATTGTTGGAGGGATTTTCCATTGCTCTTGACCAGCATGTGTTCGTAAGGCCTTCTCAAGTCACTTTTAGCATGTACCTCAAAATCCCACACCGTAACAATTTTGTAGCAGCAAGTGCACAAAATACCAGCCCTTGTTATGAATCCAATCAACTCTGTCTGACCCGTATAGAAGACTGGTGAATTATCCGCAATCATATGTAGGTCAATCAACCATGATAAAATAGTTCTCTTATCCTCAAAATTATCTCTCCTGTGTCTTGATGATCCAGCACGATCTCTATTTGAAGATTGAGCTCGTGCTTTTGTCCTAGGCATACTACTCTTTCGAGGGCGACTTTGTTTTAGCCTACGCAACTGTAAATTCCCAGTTGAGCTTGCAGCGAGCCTGGCCATTTCCGCCATTTGTTGAACATCGGTTGGATATCTTCTAGCACTTGAGGGCTTTCTTGTGTACTCAGGGTCATCAGAAATATCTGCTCCAGTTTCATATTCCGACTCTGAGCTGCTGCAGAAACTCGGATAGACCAAATTTTCTTTTCTCTCTCTCAGCTTGTACACCATTGTTTTAGACCAGCAATATTCCCCCTTTGTAATTTTGGTCTGGAGGAAAGAAAAGAAAAGCTTAAGAAAGAAAGTAACAATGAAAGAAATATATGCATAGATAGCCATATAATCTGCAGGTTGATTTTTATTTGTTTCCATTCCTATTAATGGACTCCGTTTTTATCCACAAATCACACTTATGTAATTGAATAAGCATAAAACTCAACAGCTAGCTTTGAACAGGTATAGTTTGAGTAACTGTCATAAGTTACACAGGACTGGACAGTTACAAACACCCCCCCCCCTCCTCTCTATCTACTATTAAAAGACTGCTTAATTGTATTATGACATGGAGTATTTGGAGTTAACAGATGACGACTTGTTGCAAAACCGAGCTTACTGGTGTTCTAGGATTCATACAAGCAACCCCACTTAGTGGGATAAGGCTGTGTTGTTGTTATCAACTCAAACTTATGATGATCTACTGGCAAAGGATTTTCACCAGTGTAAGCAGCCTTGAAGTAGAGGAGGAGCCGCCACCTCCATCCAAGTTACAAACGAAACAGATATGATCAGAGCAAATTTAGCTAAAGAGTGAGAAGTACATGCTTCACAACTAGGAACGTACTAGACTGAAAAAGTATATTAATTCGACAGTGTGATCCATATCCGATAAATGATCGATTAACAATCAAAATACAGATCAAAAGTACTTAATTATCCAATATATCCAATCCCCTGTCAACCATTTAACATATATGATATATAGATTGCCAAATTTAAATCCAATTCCTGAGTATGGTATGGAAACAAAATTAAGCAGATTCGGATGTTGATGAAGGTCAATCTAATCCATAATCACATCACAGTGGAGAATAGCGAAAGCAAAATCATCACTTATGCACTAAGAAACTTTTGACTGTTAACCACCATTTTTGTGCAGTATATATCATTTCTTTAGTTCCAATAACCACTCCCTAAAAATATCTAATATTTCATTTTTCCCTCCCAAAAATTGATATCGACTGTTAAGTCCTTAAGACCAAATGGAAAACAAATATTAGGGTAAATCGCCAAAATGGTCCTTGAGATTTGCATAACTCTCACTTTGGTCCCTGAGATTCCAAATCAATAAAAGTGGTCCCTGAGTTTGTCCACCATCCATCATTTTGGTCATTCCGTTAAAACCTCTGTTAAGTGTCTTGGAGCTCTTGGCCGGAAGTTTGGGCAATTTTCAAAACTTCGTAACTCAATCGTTTCTTAACCAAATTCGACCCATAATATATTAAAATGAAGATAGGAAAGTGTAAAATAAGATTATACTTATTTCAAAGCCCAATGGTTACCGGAGATGGCCGGAAAATAGCCTTAAAGTTGACTGGTTCAAGTGAAAACTTGAAAACTCGCCGGAAAATAGCCTCAAAGTTGACTAGTCCGAGTGAAAAATATCCTCAAATTTATGAACATTTAAAGTGTACTCAGTTTCTGGCGAGTTTTCAAGTTTTCACTCGAACCAGTCAACCTTGAGGCTATTTTCCGACAACTCCGGCAACCATTGGGCTTTGAAATAAGTATAATCTTATTTTACACTTTCCTATCTTCATTTTGATATATTATGGGTCGAATTTGGTTAAGAAACGATTGAGTTACGAAGCTTTGAAAATTACTCAAACTTCCAGCCAAAAGCTTCGGGACACTTAACGGAGTTTTTAACGGAATGACCAAAACGATAGATGGTGGACAATCTCATGGACCACTTTTATCGATTTGGAATCTTAGGGACCAAAGTGATGAGTTATGCAAATCTTAGGGACCATTTTGACGATTTACCCCAAATATTAAGATATATACTGAAACTATAAAATCAAATTTGTTCAAAAAAAATTATAAAATTAAAATAAATTTTGTGGTTATGCACTCTAGTGTGGGTTCCATCCCCACCAATTTTCCTCCCTCTAAAAATATAAAATTAAAAAAAAATAATATGACCGAAGCAAAATATATATATTATATATAATAACAAAAATCAAGGAAATTTGTTTAACGATTTTACCACTAACACTTATCATAGATCATGTCTAAAATAAAATCAAAACTTTTATTTGTGAGATTTTTGCTTTAATCATGAAAATCTAAATTCACGAGACAACAAGGGGAACAATGAAGTAAATCAATCTTGAATCTTCTTAGGTCTATGAAAAATCAAAATGTAAAAGGTAGAAAGCATTACCTAAAATAGCTCAAAAAAAGACGTTACTCAAGATCCTCTGATCTCTTTCTTACCGGCGTTTCAAATGTGAAGCAATGATAATTACTAAAGTTCGACGGAACGGGGAGACCTGCACCAGTAGGGACTGCAATCAGCCGCTTCCCCTGTAGTCGTCAGCTCGTCTAAAACATATAGTTAGGACATCCTAAACATCTCGATTTCAAAATTTCAGATTTGAATATGCGATGGAAATTTCTAAAGGAAATAAAATAAAAACTAAATTTATTGGAATAAGTCAATATTTAGGAGAAAATGAGTGTAAATATCTTGTAACTATTAGAGTCATGTTTTAGGAAGGATATTGTGTCCTTTACTTTGTTTCCTTTTGTAACAAGGATTGTATGTACTATTTATTCAGAATTATGGAATACAGAGAAATTAAGCTGTAAATTTCAAATCTGAATAAAAACTGGGCCAAACTACGAAATTGCATGCAACTAGAGCCTGGTAAATGTCGCATTTTAAAGACTTGGAAAAAATGAAAGTGTAAGGACCAATAAATTCGAAATAAAATTAGGGACTACAGTGAAATTCAAAAAAAAAAAAATTAGGGACCGTTATTACAATGAATTAAAAAAATCATGAAACACATTCTATTGCCCCGAGGTTTTTTTCACATAACATAGCCTTCCTCGTGTTTCCATTTTTTCACAAAGCGTTGCGTCGTAGATGCATAGGTGGATGACAAATGGATATCATGTAGACACACAACAAATAATAAAAAATTAAATTGTTTAAACAAATTAAAACGACTTACTTGAATTTTAAACACATAGTAGTAACCAGATACTTTCTTACACATAACGGTTCACTTCTTTGTTGCTGAGTTGTAACTAATGGAATCTCACAAAAAGCATGCCATAGTCGAAAGTAACCGTTAATTCTTCTAAGGAAAATTTTATTCAAATCCATTTATATTCTTTCTACATCCAATTAATTTTTTTTTATCTTGAAATTTAGAATGTGCACACTTATTCTCTTTCTACACCCAAAATAAAAAAAAAAACAAAAAATAAAAAATAAAACTCATGCATTAAGAAACTTTGGCCACCCCATCTCTCCAAACCCAAACAACTTCGGGCACCCCATCTCTGCATGAGTTTCTTTTGAGTCTTTTTAATGGTGGGTTGTTAGGGGGATAAGGTTCTCCTAATTTTTAAATTGTTGTGGGCGGTGGGCGGTTGGGAGGGGGTAGAGATTGGGGTTGTTGGGGTTTGGAGAGATGTGGTGGCCGGAGTTACCTATTGTTGGATTATTTATTTAATTTTTTTGTTCTTGTTGGGTGTAGAAAGAGAATTGTTGAACACATTCGGAATTTCAAGATAAAATAATGATAAGTAGGGTGTAAAAGAGGAATAAATAGGTTTATGTTGTAGTCATAATTTACTGAACAATTATGGAGGCCATAGAGAGAGGGAAAGGTGTGGCAATAGTAGAGAGAAGAGAGAGATGTGTAATTGTGGGTGTGTGTTATTCCACCCCATTGTGCCTTTATTCATAATAGTAGGGAAGGTTAATTCCTTACCCTTTAGGATTACAGCATTTAATAGGTAATCTACTCCTAATAGGAATATAATATGCATTCTCATATCTACTAGGATTTACACAATCACATTCTTACTCTAATAGGATTGCAACACTCCCCTTTGAGTGTGTAAATACTCAAGTAAATGGTGCATCAAGTCTTCAGTGATGAAGCAGGTATAGTTGATGAAGTCTTCGGCACAATAAGCAAATGCGAGTCTTAAATCAATGAAAGAATGCATAAAAAGTAAAGCTCACAAAACCTTGCTATGGTAAAACCCAAGGTGGGAGAAAAACTCATAACCTAAGGAGAAAAGTGAGAAGTTGCATTAAGTCAAAACTATACGTCTTTTGGACGCAAGTAGAAGAGCTCACAAGGGTATGATCAGCCCAGGATGGGTGCCTCGTTAAAACCTAGTTAGGTAGCAAAAACCCAGTGGGAAAAATGCTCCTAATCGTAGGGAAAAAGAGTACATTAAGATCAAGTGAGTATACTTCTGGATACTCCCCTGAGTTTGACATAACTTCTAAACGAGAACTACAAACATTGCATATGATAGTTAGGCATACCAATTCCTTGGACAAGCTTCTGGAAGGTTGACTTCGATAGTGGCGTCGTGTAGAGGTTGACAAGGTTGTCTGGGATTGGCTTGCATAACTTCAATCTCCTGATGCGTTGCTGATGTAGATGTGGACGTAATATGTCTTGGCGTTGACTTTGTTGATGTATCATGGCTTGGTCGAATGATACATACGGCATAATCTTCATGGATCGTCGTCGGGACTCAACAATGGATGAATACACAGCAAGTATTTCGAATATGCTCAACAAGAACTTCTAACCATGTCTCACTTGTGGCGTAGTGAAGTAAGGTGAATCTTGGAACAATTCAAAGATTTCACAACTAAGGTCATATCGTGGACTTCCAAGATATTGCAATATCCCTTAATGGTAAAGACATAACCATTTGGGGATTTTTCCTTGTGTGGGTTTGATAAGTAACTTGCGTCAGCATAATAAGCAAGGCAATCATCATTTCGAGGATCAAAAGGGTTGGATCTGCTGAGATGCATTGGGATTTGCCCAAATTCGTAGTACCTTCAAGGTAGTCTTTAATACCAATTCAGTGGTTGCGTGTAGGTGCAGTGCTGCATCTTTAATAATAGATCAACAACGAAAGAGATGTCATGTCTAAATATAATGAGCTAAGTACAACGAAGCGCAAAGTTGAACTTAGATATGGAATTTCGGATTCCATAACCTCTTCAAGGGTCTCATTTGCATATAACGTATGGACGATCAAATGTATACTCAAATGTGACACCTTCGGGGTGTAGTTTGACTGGTAGACCAAGGTACCATCAAAATAACGCTTGAACTTCGGGTCAAGGCATAAACGAGTTTTCCTAAGATCATTCATCTTAAATTTCATCTTCAGGTGCAAGGCAGTTTTCTCAAGCTTTTCTAGAGTCTTAGTGAGGTGCATGTCGACAACATAAACTGTAACTCTAGCAATTTGGAATAAGACTTCATAGTTTAAAACGCAAAGGCATAATTCATCATTGACTAATCAAATAATCACTTAGACGGGTATACCACTTCCGTCAAATTGTAGTGAACACCTCAAATAAGTTAAGAGGGTATTCCGTGATTTTGGAACTATTTGAATTGGTCCATGTAATTCTTCGGGAACTTACATGTAAATCTCCATATCTATATCCCCATTGAGAAAACACTAACCATATTTCATAATGCTGCTATCAATCACATGACGTTTTGAGAGAAAACTTGCACCGTAAGGAGTGCATCATGTTGCATTATTTCATTCATTTCATAACGTTTCCTTTCCCACTTGTAATACAACATGGTTACCTTGGGCAGTGTTGGAACGACAAGTCCAAAACACACTTTGGTAAGGAGTGCATCATATCGCATTATTTCATTCATCTCGTAACGCTTCCTTTCCCACTTGTAACACAACATGGTTACCTTGGGCAATGTAGGAACGACAAGTCCAAAGCACATTTTGGTAAGAAATTTAACCTGGATTGTTATTTTAGTTGTCCAATCAGTTCTACATTGTCACTTAATCAACAGAACACAGTTCGATATCATCGCTTTTCATTTATGTCGATAACTACCATATAAGTGAAAACATCATCGATGGTAATCTCATTTCAATTCCATTTAGCTCATCCAAACTAGTATACTGGACCAAGAACTTCAAGTCTTGGGAGTAATCCGGATTAATCTCATGAGATGGAAATGCTTTGAGATAGTGATTGAGTATGGATTCATTGTTGTGCCATGTCTTCCTCTTCTAGGGAAGTGAATCCTACTAACTGAATGATATGTCGTGCTCCAGGCCAAGAGAGATTGATTGGCTATCCGCCGGTATACCAGACCGTCCAACAGGGGCGGCACACCCTCTAAGGATGTTGACTCGACGTCCGTTGAGTACGTCTATCCTTGCAAGCATGTTAGTAGTTGGTATATGATTTTTCACTTCAACTAGATCAAAATAATGCGTCTTGAGCAACATTTTGAAAGCTAGAATTCATCGCACTTGCTCATGATACTTGTGCGGTATGGGGATCTAGATGAGACATAATGGGCAACGTTCACGCAAATTCGCACCATTCTACAGGAACATTGACGTTCTTATCTCCTCTTAACGGTGGGAAGACTATCTCATTAAAGTGACAACCCGCAAATGAGTGGTAAATATATCGCATGCAAAGGCTTGAAAAGAGCTAGTGTGAAGGAAAATCATAATCGACAAAAGATACACATCCTTCTTTAAGGACCCATGTTGGTACGTTGCGGCAGTGTAACTTAGCACATGGAATGCACACCCAAATGCATAAATACGAAAATCGTCAGGTTTGTACCCAGTAAACAACTGTAACGTCATATAGGTTGGGTGGCAATGGACCTCAAGGCGGACCAACATAACTGCGTACAAGATTGCATAGCCCTAGGTAAAAACATAACTTGGTACGTTTAGCAAAATCCGGGCAATCGTTTAAATTGTGCTTTATGATCACTAAGCGAGGCTATTTGGGGTGAACATGGGAATTTGATATTTAATTATAAACTCAAAACACATGCAATACTTTATCGAAAAAATGTCGATATAAACTCTCCAACATTATCTAGTCTCCCGGATTTTAAGGGATAAGTAGGGTGGTGAACCCTTAATCGGCCATGAGGTTTAGCAGCAATGTGTGTGGACAAACATGTGACCAGTTTGTCGATTCATCAACCAAAATCATAAGTATTTATATGGTCCGCATTTTGGTTGGATTAGTCCACATATATTCCCTTGAATCCACTATGAAAAATGGTGATTTCGTATCTTTGAGAGAGATGATATAGAAAATCAATTTCCCTAATGAGGAGGCTTGGAAAAGTGTGCTTGTAGGCACAAGATCCTTATTTCGGGTAAGAAGATGCGTTGTAGCATCATTCTTCGACCTAAGTGTTCCAAAAGGTCGTGCCAAAGCAAGTAAACTACTCAATCACCAAGCTTCAGGTTGGCCATATGTGGTGTATTCCCAGTTGAGAGACAACTCATTGGCCCTAAATCAAAGCTTCAAACTCATGTTTGGAGGTGGTGCAAAGATATTTCACTCTATTTTCTTCAATGGTTTCATTTATGATCATTGTCATCTCGATTATCCTTAAAAACTCAACGACAAGGAGAATTTAAGGTCCCTTAAATGATGATTCATACCATTCATATAACGCAGAGCGTGCTAGTGCTCTTAATCAAGTTGGATAGACCTGAAGTCATTGTTAGAGATGTGATTTAGGTGTAAAGTTAGTGTGCATAGTACGCATTCATCCAGACAACTAACTTTCCCACATTCCTACCTAATCACGTGTTTAATTGAATTGGTCACATGTATTAAGAAACATGATTCAATTAACTCATATTCGAGGACAATATCAATAAGAATATTCACAAGTAAAACATACACGAAACTTGAATCCAAGAACATGGAAAAATGTTCACAAAGTAAATGGTTTAATAAGGGGATTCGGCCAACAAGGACATCCATGTCAAAATTCTGCTCTTCCAACGATGTTCGGTGAAGCAAAATTAATCTCACATATTGACTACAAGAAGGTACTCCTCAACAACATTGGTAGAGGCATGAACAGGTGCATAACCAATGATCTATTCCATCAAGATGGAAGTAGGTTCTGCAAGGTTAAGGTTTAGGAATACTATCCCTTATTCTTGAAGTTTTAGGTCTTAGGTGCCAAAGGTCATGCTTCGGGCATGATGCCACACCTTGGCAGGTCTTGATTTTACCATATATTTGTGGTAGTAATCAGATCCGAGAATTTGGTAAACTTCCGCTTTCTATACTGCTGGAAGGACGAGAAAAGTATTCTCCAGTCAAAATTCGATCAGATTGATAAATTTCATAATTGTACTCATTCATGAACGTAATCATGGTGTGCTTCAAGCAATGTCTTTCATGATTAGACGATCCATAGGAGCGAGCCAAAGAGCCATTGAATCCTCGTTCGGGAGGTATTTCCGTTTGTAATGCTTTGGGCATAAGTCTTCGAATGAAGATCATGGTGGAGGCTTATTCAGCACTTCCTTGCCATTGTTGGCTTCAATGGTTTCTTAGTTTCTTGATAGTCAAGTGGAGATTCACGGCTTGTACCTAACATAAGGTGGTTTTTATTAGAAAAATCAGGGAAAATCAAACTTGTGACGGTTTGACAATCCACTAAATTGGAGGGAACAAGATTGTGATTAGTGCTATGGGAATGAATCATCCATAAGCATCAAAGTTAGAACATTTTATTTCTAAGACATGGTTTTCATGAAAAACGTCGGGGTTTCATGGGTGTATTGTTTTATGAAAACTTCGAGTTTCAAAGGCACTAAATTTGAAACTACAGGTTCAATTTAGTTTATGAACGTTTAGTTTATAAAAGAGAGGTTCCTGCAAGAACACATTATGCAATATACAACTAAGTGTAGTGGATTTGGGTTGCTTCAGGAACTCAAGTGTGAGTGCTTCGGGACTACGAAGGTATGTCAACGGTTCAAAGTATAAAAATAAATTATTGAATCGTTAATGTCCAAAAGTGATCTTCAGGTCAATAATTTTGGATTCATTATCAGATTAATAGACTGCAAGTCACTTTTAATTAATTTAATAGGTCGGGACCAAACAAGGTCGATCGTAGAAGCAAAAATAATTATAACATTCAGGTTAAAAATTATCTAAAATGCCAAAAAAATAACATTAGGTCGAAAAAAAGAATGCAGCCCAACACACTTTAGTTGGCTGCAATACACGGCCTTGCAAATAAAAGTTGCAGGCCTTTAGGGACATGGATGCAAGTGGGCTTAGGGAAGGCTGCCGTGCAGCCCAGCATACATAGTAGGCTTCAAGCTTACAGTTGAAAGCAGGCTGAGTTAGGAAGAGCCCAGCAGCCTTGCGCTGTTGGCTTTAAGCCTAGTCACGGTGAAGCCCAACAGTCGTTGGCTCAAGGTTGGTGTAGAATAAGCCCAACAAGTATAGGTTTGCTAGCTGGTGGACCAAGGGCTCCAGGCCATTAGAAGGAAACCTACATGGTTCTCATGCACATGCAACAAGCCCAGAGAAAAAAAAAGGTACGGGCTCTGCATGCTTGGAAGGGCAGTAGGCCTAGCAAGTCAAACCCAAGCCTAAAGCCTGGTTCACACACGCAGCAAAGCTGTCTCACAGTGCAACTAGTTCCCCTTTTTTTTTCAAATTTTTAGGGTTTTTAAAACCCAAAATAATCATGCTTCTATTTTATTTCGATTCTTTGACTCACATATTCCACATAGCAAAAATTGCGTAATGCATGAAACAAATATATATATATTGATAATATATACGAACATATACAATATATATATATATATATATATATATCGGAAGGAAAATATAAACATAGGGTGGTTCATGCATCATGGGGAATGTTTTCATGCTTCAACGTCATTTCAAATATCTTACTTTATGTTAAGCATACCCGATTGGCTGAAAACAATAAAAGCCTTTGAATTTGTAGAAGCTCCTTCTCGGAAAGCCGGAATTGCATCTCCAATGCGTTGTATCACGTTCAACAAACAAAAATTAAATTGAATCAATAGCATGTAGATCAATTCAATAAAATAGTAAATTAATCGTAAAAAGAATGATTAAAATGTAATACTCCCCTTATTGAAGATCAAACTTTCTTTAGCGCAGCGTCAAGAGCGTGCTGATAACTGTTGTAGGTATAATTTACTGAACAATTATGGAGGCCATAGAGAGAGGGAAATGTGCTGCAATAATAGAGAGAAGAGAGAGATGTGTAATTGTGGGTATGTGTTATTCCACCCTATTGTACCTTTATTTATAGTAGTAGGGAATGTTAATTCCTTACCTTTTAGGATTACAACATTTAATAGGTAACCTACTCCTAATAGGAATATAAGATACATTTCCATATCTACTAGGATTTACACAATCACATTCCTAATCTAATAGGACTGCAACAGTTTAAATAAAATTTTCTTTTTTGTAATTATCATCTAAGGTCATCTTGTAAAAAGAACCCAAAGTTGAAGTCTTGAATTTGGAGACTAATTATTGTGAAGCAAAACGGCAAGGGGAGGTGGTGGATGGTTTTGTTTCGGTAAGGGAGGGGAAAGAAGTGGAAAGATGAGTGGGTAAGGAGGTGTCAACCCTAGGGTGGGTCTGGGTCCACGAACTGTGTGTGATGGTTTAAGTATTTTTTTTTTATATTTTCAATTGAATTTAGGAATTGCTATTGGCGCTTCAAAAATCTCATTTTGCACTCTAAACGGTCTATAATTAGAAAGAAAAATACACTTGTGAGGAGTGTAAAATATGATTTTTGGAGTGCTAATAAAAGTTCCCTTGAATTTATATCCTTTTTCTATTTTTGGAAAACTTCAGCGGTACGAGGGAAATTTATTGATAAGAAAAAATGAAGTCACAACTAGTCATGGGGATATAAACCTAACCCCTCATAAAACAAGAAAAATAAAATAAAGAAAAGATGAGAGGGGCCATACATCTTACCCCTCATGAAAAAGAAAATACAAGAAAAAGAGGGGGGACATAGACTTTACCCCTCTTGAAAAGGAAAATACAAGAAGCGGAGGGGTTGACATAAGACCAAATCCCTTAAAAAAAACCTAAAAGGTAAGAACTTGTAAGACAAGCTGCCAACCAAAATGCAAAATCCAAAAAGATTAGGTAAAAACAGAAAATCACACATCAAGAAGGGGAAATAAACCTGTAGGCCAGCATGCCCAAGAAATCTTGAAGTAGAAAAGGAAAATTTTCTATAGGAGGAGCGGCATGTCAAACAAGTGAAGACGAGATAAGCCCTAAATTGGCTAATTATCAGCAACTGCATTCCCTTCTCGAAATGTATGAGAGTAACGGAATATCATATGTTGCAATCGGGAAATACAGTTTTTCTAACGAGTCTGGAGTCGCCAAGGAGGAGAAAGAGAACCATAAGCAAAACAAGATATCATGCTAGAAAATTCACTTTCAAGACATAAATTTTGCTAACCCTGCGCATAAGCCAACTCCATAGCAAGGACTACAGCATGAAGCTCTGTATATAAAGAAATATGAGGCCCCAAGCTCAAGGAGAAACCACCAAGAAAATAACCTGCAAAATCTCATAAAACCCACCACAACTGATTTGTTTTAGAGAAGTGGGCGAAGTCCAATGACTTTTCTAAGATTAACCGTGCTTGTTCTGCAAGACACAATAACCTAATCCAGAAAGGAATCAATATGTTTCCTATATTCTTGGAGTCATTACAATCTAAGAATTGGTGTGCACTACAAGTAATCATACTACTAAGAAGATGCAATATCTACTCCTAGATATCCTTTGGAATTCACACGGGTTAATACAGGATTTCATCTCCTAGAAGTTCTATATCTTGACTAGTCTAAATACATCTTTCTAGGATTCATATCTGGTAATGCAAGTATCACACATTTGTTCTCTTGCATGCTGCTTAAGTCACATAATATTACTTACTAACTTGACTGTCACAGAGTCTTTGACCGGCACACTCTTTGGTCCCTAGCTACTTATGGTTGTTTGTTCTTTTACAAATAAACAAATTTGTGCACCTTCCACCACATACGGTGGTGTGCAAATTTGATTCCAACATCTTTGAAACTTGAGATTTTTCATAAAAGTAATACACCCATGAAACCCAAAAGTTTTCATATTTACTTCAAGCCAAAACATATCTATAGAACCAGAATGTTCTACTTTTGACTATGAATGTTTTTACCCATAGTACTGACCATGACCTTAGTCCCTCCAGCAACATGTCAAAGCTTAACAAACTTGACTTTACCTTTCTGAAAATCTTTGGAAGAACTATTTGAAGTGAGTTCATGATGTAATGATCCACCTAACCGCCAAAAATCTTAGAGCCGCCATTGAAGAAGCTACGGATGAACAGGTTGGCGAAGCTGACAAATCAACCATCATGGTTTTCATTAGAAGGCATATGCACAATGCATTGCAAATCAAACACCTCACTCAAGAGGATCCATGCACTTTTTGGATCATTGTGGCATAACATTTCGATCACTAAAAGGATATCTTATTTTCTAAAGAAGATACGATTGATAACATTTACGCTTCAAGGCTTCTAGTCTTTGAATGAGTACAATTATGAAGTTTGTGGATTCCGATCACTCTTCAAATTCTAAAAAGATGACTTGACTAATAGGATCTGTTGGAGAAATCCTATTCCACTTTCTATGCCATCAACATTGTCTAGCAACAATAATATTGGGGAAGTAAATTCACAATATTTTCTGATTTGATCTCTGCCTTATTACCTGGTGAGAACCAAACCCATTTTTTATGAAGAATCATGAAGATGTATTGGCTCGAACACTATGCATGAAACGTATGGCAGCATATCAATGAACTCAAGAAGTGTCAAGGTCGTGGCAAAGGGCCAAACCCTCAACCATGAACCCAAGGTCAATAGAACAGAGGTCCACCCAAGGGAGGAAATCCGGCCCTCGAAGTGCGATTGCTTAAGTCCCAAGGCTTCCAACTTTAAGAATAAAGGCGAAGCACAAACTGATCAAGCTTCTACTGATCTTGATATGTGTTACCAATGTAGTTCCAATGTAGTTCCAATGAGCATTGGTCCTGTGTTTGCCGAGCTTCTCCTCAAGCCATTGTTGACTATCATTCATGTAGTTAGAAGATTGAGACAAATTTTGCTCAAGTGGATAATCATGAAGATGGAGATTTCTGACTTTTAAAAGGCATTCGCTCCCATGGAAGATTAGATTTTTTTAGACATGGGCCTATGTTGGCTGATTTCCCCTTAGTGGATGAACCCCCTCTTTAATTTTTGGCTTAAATTTTGAACAATGTTCTTTGTTTTGGATTATTTGTTTGGTGTTTGTTTTAAAGTTTTGGATAATTACTTTATGTATGTTATTTCTTGAATAATTAATTGAATGAATGCGATTCAAAATTTTCCTTATACTTGTGACTGATTCAATTAAGTTAATTTCTAGTTATGTCTTTTGGAGAAATTAGTTGTCTGGCAGATAATTCAACTACGCTCACCATCTTGCATGAACGCCATTATTTTACCAACTTCATACCTGAAAATTCACCTTTGACAACCTTTTCAGGCCTATTTAACCTGATCAAAGGGTATGGCATTGGTCGTATAATGTTGTCAAGTGCTACTGATTTAACAATTAAAGAGGCCTTTTACTCACCCCATTCTAGAAGAACACTGTTGCGCTTTTGTTGACCCTAGAAACTACCAAGCCTACGTGGCGCGCAGGCCGAGTAATCTATAAACTAACTACGTTCTTCGGTAAATGCGGGCGTGCCAACTCGTCGGCCGAGCTCGGCCGAGGAGTAAATTTGTTGATGTTACGTTGGGTGCGCGGCTGACTCCTGCGTCTTGTGATTGCGACTGAGGAAGGAACGCGTCTCGGCCTCTTGGGTTCTCGAACCTGAAGACAAGGTTACTATTCTTACGAAGTTCACGAGTCGTCGTCGTCGGATTCAGTCACAGTGATGTTATTCGTCAGAGTAAACTCACGCCGAATCGACACCAAAGTGTAAGGGCACAAATACTCAAAGCAAATATAAGTTTTAATGGTGAACGTGGTTCGGCCGTCCGAATGCCGAACTCTAAATCCCACTTGGGAATATCCAATCATAAAATAACTCGGCGTGCAATGCACCGAGCTCGATATACTGTAACACCTCACTTCGCCGAGAAGGCTAATGAGATGACCTCAATCAATAAGGATCCAGAAATCCTACTCGACCGAGACTTGGATAGGTAACCAACCGTCCTCGCCGCAGTGCTGTTGATGCCAACGGAAGATACTGCGAGACCGACTGATTCTACGATGACAGAGCTATCTATGCCGACTTAAGATATCACCGGTTTCTTCCACAATGCTGTTGATGCCAACGGAAGATGTGTCAGCGAGAAAAGAAAAGAAAAAATATCAAAGTTGTTGAGAAAGCTTGTGCAGGGCAGTTTTGTGTTGAATTGTAGGGGCCTCGAATGATGCACGGCCTCTTCTATTTATAGCAACGGCTCCCCCCAAGGTCGAGTTAAAACCCCATTTAGACTAGGACTTCTTCTCCCAATCAAACACTGACTCGACCAATCCTACTTTCATTATGACTGTGAACCTAGTCCTTTATTGAGTCGGATTCGCTCTCGGGTTATTAATCCTGCCGAGACTCCTTATTGCACCAGGACTTGACTTATCCTACGTCCTGACCTAGCCGACCTAGGTTTGGAGGCCCACGTACTGAACGATTCATGCCGCAAGGCCTTCCGGGCCGAGAATGATTCTCTACTCGGCCCAAACTTTATTTTGGGCCTAAACATTGCCCCCTCGCTTCTGAGGCCTTCGACCTGAACCCTCTGGTTGAGCTTTGGCCTTGAAGAAGCGAAGTTAAAACTTCAAAACTCGAACGCTCCCCTTCCGAGGTGCATTTATTGAACACGATCCCACGATCTCGATTCTGCTAACCACCATTCTACGTGGCCTTCTTTGATAGGGTTAATCCATAGTGACGTTTGGAGCGTACATCCCACTGAACCGTCATATCATCATGGTCTTGTTGCTGAACACCACCATGCCACCTCGATCTACGAACCATCCAGTATCGTGCAGATGCCAAACCGTCATTCACCATAAATCTTACCGTCACACGCAATCGTGCGTCCCCCAAAACAAGAAACCCTCGGTCTTCTCAACTGGATTTTCTGAATGTTCATAATGATTAGCGAATTCCTCGGTCGATTCTACCCTTTATTTCGAATTTCGAATGATTGCCCTTCTCTTCATCGTCCTATAAATACCGAAATCCTCTCATTTGTACCTTTACGCATTCAAATTTTCTGAATTTCTGCCATTGCTCTAGCACCTTCCTTTTCTCCGAATCTTCATCTTCAAGTCTCCAACCCAGAAAAACCCCTTTTACATCGTACTTTTTATCCTTCCCACAATGGCCTCATTCATTTCCAAACTTTCCAGGGAATGTGATCAGTGTCAAAAGATTCTTGATCGAAGCTCGATCAAAACTATACGGTTTGAGAGTGACATGAGTATTTCCCACCAAATCTTGGGTCCTATTTTTAAAGTGGCAGTACCGTCAGCCATTACTGGACTTCTCTAGGAGCATTGCCTATCACCTTTGCTCCAAGGGTTTGAATGGTCGAGATGGGATGCTGCGAAACCTCAAGGCTCCTGGCCTTCGACCACTACAACCTGGGCAGCTTGGGTTGTTCAAATGGAAAAGCTCTTCGGCGAGCAATGGAAGGCCTTCGGTGTCTACGACGTCATCCTCCTCTCGTCTATGGATGTCGTTCTCGACAAGGAGCTTCTCCTAGCCGCCTTATGCTTCTGGTGTTCGGCCACATACACCATGGTTCTCCCTCTTGGTCCCGTCGGCCCCACCATTCTTGATGTCACCGCCATTTTGGGGACTTCAGCAACTGGAATACCCATCGATGCTGCCTTCTCTGGGTACCCGTCGAATCTTGACCTGAAGACGTTTTTCGACCGACGGGCTTTTGAAACGTTGAGCCATGAGGGTCAAATCCCCTCGAAAGAAGACGTTCAGAAACTCCACAATAACTTCTTCAACTACAACACCCTCTATCTCCATTTTGCCGGCCGAGGAGAAGAGGCCCTGCGAGAAGGGGAACATGAAGCTTTCCTCTTCTATTGGTACAACAAATACATTTGTTGTACCAAATTGAACAAATGCTTGGTCGAGAACATGCCGGTAGCCGAGGCCCTGGCTAGTGGTCACGTCCTGTCACTTAGTCCTAACATTCTTTCCCATCTCTTCCGCTGCCTGGCTGAGACGACCCTTCACAAGATCGACCCATACCAAAACGGTCCCCTCTGGGTTTTTCAACTCTGGGTGCAAGTTTACTTCGCCTCCCTTCGGCCAGCAATCGTCGATTTCTCACCAACGGAAGCGCTTGGGCCTCAGCTGGCCTCCCGACCAACACCCCATCACCAAGCCGAAGAGGTATTCAGATACTTTTTAACCCTTGATGACCTTTCCAATGACAAGTTCTTGATATGCCGTCGTCGAGAATATCCCTCCTCAATCAAGCTACCTACGTCAATGTGGGGCGCGGACGAAGACGCCGACCTTCGTCAGTCCTGGGGGTCATTCGTGCTTACTCGCGACCTTCCTCTCGGCTGTGATGGGAAACGAGCGGGCTGGGAGGTATACCATCCTAACTTCCTGGCTCAACAGCTTAGTTACCTTCAAAGCTGCCCGGTCCCTCTTCTCTCCTCGCGAACCATCCTAAGCCGTGGATGCGAGACTGGTTCCTCGGAGAAGGAATGCAATATCGCCAAGAGGGAGTTTCAAGAGCAATGCCAAAGTTTCCACCTTCAACCGGCTATCCCGGAAACACTTAGCACTGATACCTTTGGCGAGTGGTGGGAAAAGTATACCCAGGAGTTCTTTGGTGTTCCGGTCGAAACCGTCTTGGACCAACTTTTTGGTGATCGTCCCAAGAAAGCTTCCGTCTCCCAAGCCCAGGGTAACTGTTTATTTTCTTCTTTTTCCTTTCAATTTTGAGCTATTGATCGGTTTTGCTAATTTTCTTTTACGTTCTCAGGTGGTCGACCGTTGAAAAAGGTAGAGGCGGCCGCCGCAACTGTGGCTAAGAAAAAATCGGCTGTTTAAAAAAGGGCAGAGGTTGCTGCGCAGGCTTTGCCGAGTAAATGGCCTCGTCGAGAAGCCGAGCCAACCGTCTAACCCCCTCGGCCTGCCAAACGGGTCAAGAAGCTGGCGAGGAAAGGAGAACGAGAGATTCACATCATCTCCAGTCAAACCACGGGGGCGACGACTCCCAGCGTATCCCCTTCTCCCCCCGTCGCCCAACCCTTGGTCGAGGATCGGCCTATTTCGACCGAGGAAGCGGTCCACGCACGGCCTGCTTCTAAGGTTGGGAAACCAGTTGTTATTCCCTTGGTCGAGGCTGCACTTGTCTTAGAAAAGGCAGTCCCCTCGGCCGAGAAAACTTCTGCAAAACCCGCGGCCGTTGTTCTGGATGAGAGTGAGGGGAGCGACGAAGTGCCTCTGGCGAGTCGCCCTCGTTCCCATCGTCAACCTCATCCCGTGTCCGAGGCGGCTGTCCAAGTCGGCCCGTCTACGGTCGACCGCGGTAAACGACCTGTCGGGGAGCCAGAAGCGTCGGCGGAGACGCCAATTCATCCGCAGGACCAGAATATCAACATTCCCCCGCAGGAGGTTACTTCGGCCTTTGTAAGTACCTCCTTCCGCCTTTTCTTGGTTAGTTCTCTACCGTAAAAACTCTAAACCAGGAAACTACTAAATGTCAGGTGCCTGCACACTATTTTCATCGAAAATTCTATGCGCCGAAGGGTGTTATCTATATTTTTTGGCCGCCTCGATGGCCATCGAATGTAGATAACCTCCATCGGCCGCGTAAACTGAGGAGCAGCCTAAGACACTGGGCTCGGCCATTAAGCTCTTTAGGTTCGAGCAACGATCCTGAAGACATGGCCGAAGTATCCTTTCGGCAGGTTAAAAGAAACGAAACCCTCTTGTTACCTTTTAGGATTTCTTTGAGCTCAAACTTTATTTTGTGTGCAGGCCTCATGGGAAGTCGAATTCAAAGCCCTCCTGTCCAGCACAACTGGAAGGGCTGGTCCTTCGGCCGCCGTGACCGAAGCTGCTGATTCAACTGCTCTAACTCGGTTGCAAGAAGTCTTGTCACTTTCGGCGTCGCAAGTACTCGAGTGCAACAGTCTTGATTTGCTCGGTGCATGTCTAAACGACCTCGGAGCCGATGGTCACCTGAGCGGCGAGGCTATCGTTCAGGCGTCGTCTGCCTTGGAGCGGGTTCGGGAGGCCTTTAGTATCTTCCAGAACGCTCTGAAGGCCGAACAAGACCTGCAAGCTGCGAGGGCCGTCCAAGATACTCTCCGTCTAAATATCGATGCTTTAAAGGTAAAAGGAGAGGCCTTGGCCAAGCTCGACCGTCAAATGGCTGAATTGGCGAGACGCAGGTCGGCCATTGCCTCCGAGCTTGCTAAGGACTTCGAGTTGGGCGGTAAAGACTGCTTAACCGAGTATGCAGCGAACACAAAACGGGTCGAGCAATTGAAGCTGGAAAAGAAGAAGCGACAGGCTGAGGTCATCATGGGCGAGGTGCGGTGGTTAGAGCTGAAAGCCCTGCTCGGCACTCTTCTACCTTATTCGCCTTGACGTTATTTTGTCTTTTATGTAAATCGATCGACCAACTCACTTTGTATTCTATCAATTTTAATGAAATGAACGTTTTACTCCCGCATTTCGCAAGTGACCGGATAGTATTTCTTCAAAAACTTCCCGTTAATTGGTAATTTGTGAACTAAACCGGTCCGGTCTCTAAGATGATATGCCCCATTGCCGTATAATTTATGCACAACAAACGGCCCTTCCCAATTTGGCGACCATTTGCCGAACCTAGGATCCTTTAGTCCTAGGGGCAACACCGTTTGCCAAACTAATTCACCCTCGCCAAATGTTTTATGTTGTACTTTTTTATTATAGGCTCGTTCGGCAATCCGTTTTTGTGCCACCAACAGGTTGTAAGCGTCAAGTCGCGCTTCTTCCAAATCTTCCAACTCCTGTCTCATGGACTGATTATATTCGGCGCTAACCAAACTACTTTGCTCAATCAACCGCAATGAATTTATGCTTAACTCGACTGGTAACATTGCGTCGTGTCCGTAAGTTAGTGCATACGGGGTTGTCCCAGTCACCGATCAGGGTGACGTTCGATATGCCCATAATGCCTCATTCAACTTCAAATGCCACATACCGGGCCTTTCCTTTATTACCTTCTCGAGAATGCTGATCAACACTTTATTACTTGCCTCGGCCTGCCCATTTTCTTGTGGGTAATACGATGTAGACTGTTCAAGCTGAATTTTCAAACCTGCTGTATACTCTCTAAACCTTTCGGCTGTAAAGATCGTGCCATTGTCGGTTATAATTGTTTCCGGTACGCCGAATCTGGTCACAATGTGTTCTTCCACAAAGTCACAAACTTCTTTAGATGTTAGCTCGGCATATGATTTCGCTTCGACCCACTTAGTAAAGTAATCAGTCGCCACTATTATCCATGCGTGCTTGGCAGCCCCAGAAGATGGCGTGATTTTACCGATCACGTCCATAGCCCATCCTCTTAATAGCCATGGTTTAATGACCGAATTCAACGATTCGGCCGGGACCCTTTGTATAGGCCCATGGATTTGACACTGTACGCATCATCTTGCGAACTCGATACAATCCTTTAGTATTTTTGGCCAAAAATAGCCGTGTCGTCGAAGTAGCCATCGCATTTTTCGTCCGGACTGATAAGCTCCGCAAATCCCTTCATGTATTTCTGTGATCGCCTGAGCACCCTCTTGGGGGCCGAGGCATAGTAGTAGCAGTTCATCCTCGCCTTTCCGGTATAACTCATTTTGATACATGACATAATTCGTGGCGTAAACTCGTGTCTTGCAACTATGTTTGCCATTGGGATTGTCAAGGTACTGCATAATGGGCTTTCTCCAATCATCTGGTATTGCCTCGACAGCACAAACTTCTATAGAGTCTTGTCGATCTAACAACGAGGGTAAGGACATGACTCTGGTGCGTATCACGTCGTCGCGTCGGAGGATTTACTGGTTAACCAAGGCCGGGTACAGCTGTCGTAACACCGGTATTTCTCGGCCTAGCTTGCCCCCTAGGAGTTGTGCACCAGAGGCGATTTGAGCCAACTCGTCCGCGTTAGTATTATGGATCTGGGAAATATGCTCGAAAGTAATACCGTCGAAGGACTCGACCAAATAGCTGGCAACCATATGGTAGGGTGCCAGGGTACAACTCATGCAGCGGAAAGACCCATTAAGTTGGTTAATCACAAGCTCAGAGTCGCCGAGGACGAGGGCACGGGTGGCCCGCAAGTCATGAAGGAGGCCAAGGCCGATGATAAGGGCTTCATACTCGGCCTGATTATTGGTGCAGTCAAAATCCAACTTAAGCGAAAAATACCAACGATCGTGATTAGGAGATTGAATGACAACCCCAACGCTGGCCGAGGATGAAGTACTGGAACCGTCAAAATACATCGTCCAATAGTTGTCGCGTGTTTCAACCATGCCGATTTCGACATCGGTGTCCCCAAAACCATAGGGGGAAGGGTGTTGAGCAAGGAAGTCGGCCAATGTTTGGCCTTTGACAGCTTTCTGGGGCACGTATTGCAAGCTAAACTCGGAAAACGCCATCGTCCACTTCCCAATTCTCCCTTTTACGATTGACCGGGTAAGCATGTACCGGATAACGTCGGTCTGGGCAATGACTTGTGTGACCGACGAAAGCATGTAATGCCGGAGCTTGGAGGCGGTGAAGAACACGGCAAGATAGAGCTTCTCAATGGCGGAATAATTGGTTTCCGGTTGATTAAGATTTCGACTGACGTAAAAAATAGCCTGCTCTCGCCCGGCATGGTTATCTTGGGCGAGGAGGCAGCCGATGGACTCTTCAGCCGCCGAGATATATAGTTTGAGAGGTTTACCGCGCCGTGGTGGAACAAGGACAGGTGGTGTCGTGAGGGAGACTTTGATTTGTGTAAACGCTGCCTGATGTTCGTCCATCCACGTAAATGTATCTGAGTTCTTAAGTTTTAAAAACGTCGATAACGCTTTCATTTTTCCTGCCGAGTTAGCTATAAATCGACGGAGAAAATTTATCTTACCGAGTAAGGACTGCAGTTGTTTCTTCGTCGTCGGGGGTGGAGCATTGATGATTACACGTGCTTTATTCTCGTCCACTTCAATTCCACGGTGATGCACGAGGAAACCGAGAAAATTACCGGCCGACACACCGAATGCACATTTGGCAGGGTTCATCTTGAGATTGTGTTGACGCATACGAAGGAAAGCCTGTCGGAGATCATCCAAATGAGTCCGCTGTTGTTTGGACTTAATTACAACATCGTCAATATAGACTTCGACAATGGTTCCAATTAAATCATGAAATATAGTGTTCATTGCCCGTTGGTATGTGGCGCCAGCGTTTTTTAGGCCGAATGGCATGACAACCCATTCGTAAGTGACGAGTGCCCCCGGGCAGCGAAAAGCAGTTTTGTGCACATCAGCCTCGGTAATGAAAATTTGGTTGTACCCGGCGTGTCCATCCATAAAGGACAAGATTGCATGATTCGCCACGGCATCGATTAACAGATCCGAAATCGGCATTGTATACTCATCTTTAGGAGTTGCCAGATTCAGATTTCTGAAATCCATGCAAATGCGCAATGCACCATTTTCTTTAAAACAGGAACAATATTGGCCAACCATTCCACATATCGAGCTGTCCGAATGAACCCGGCTTTCAAAAGCCGAACTAGTTCGTCCTTGATACCGAGTTGAACTTCGGTCGAGAAGCATCGAGGTGGTTGACGGAAAGGTTTACATCCAGGTTTAATACGTAACTCATGCTCAACGAGAGTACGATCCAAACCAGGCATTTCATGATAGCTCCAAGCAAAACAATCTTTAAACTCCTCCAGCAGGGCACGAAGTTCATTCTTCAGAGGTTGGGGAAGTAGAGCACTAATAAATAAAGGTCGTGGGTCATCGGCCGTCCCAACATTAACTTCTTCCAAGGTATCTTTGACTTGGGGCCGATTATCTTCGAGCTCGGTCGGGGTGGCTTGAATTTTGTCAAGAGATAAGACAGGACCATTATCTCATTCGGCAAGGAACTCGACGAGGTTAACTCCCGAATTTGGTTGTTTCGATATAGTATACCAATGGGCCAGCAGTCGTTCCATAGTAGATGAAACCGCGGCCCTACGTTTTCCCGATCGGTGTCAAACATCAGCTTCGGGGATGAAATTAGCTAAACCGAGTCTTGCCGAATCCTGATGGACAGTTTCGGGGCCAACCTCGATAGCTTTTTGAACAGAAATCTGAGTCGGCCGTCCCTCGTCATTGAAACCCTGTAGGGTGATATAGCCGACGTGGTCATCATAATACCGCGCTTGGATCATGTTAGTTTCGAAGGGCTGACTATCGGCCGGGTGAACGATGATCGATTTGCTGTCCCAGAAAACTAGCACTTGATATAAGGATGAAGGAATACAGCTGGTTTGATGAATCCAGTCTCGACCGAGCAGAGCATTATACTCGGTCTTGGAGTCGACGATAAAAAAGGCGGTCATGTGATTTCGGCCGGTAATATTTACCGCTAAAGGAATCACCCCTTTGGTTTGTGATTTGTCTCCGACGAAACTGCTCATTGTGATCCCGGAAGGAATGAGTTCGTCATTAGAGCGACGCAACGCCTTCATGATGTTTACAGGCATGATATTGATCGTCGCTCCGCAGTCGACAAAAACTTTGGAGACTGAATACCCTTCGATATGGGCCGTGACATACAGTGGCTTTAAATGATGGAGGTTGGCCGATGATGAGCGAGGAAACAATTCGGCCAAAGCTACTTTGATATTGTCATCTTTTGTTGCAGAGTCGTCATCGGCAATAGTTACAAAGTCAATATGACCGGCTTCCTCGGCAATGACGTCACCATCAAGGAAACTCGATTGAGCTGTGCTTGACTGAAAATCAGCGGGCAACACATAAACCATACTGGTTTCCATGTTATCCAGAAATGACGGGCCCATCAGGTTAGGATCCTCTTAGCTCGCTGCGTCTCTTGTCTGGTCGGCGACTGCGGCCTCCGCTACCGTCCGAGTTGGACAAAGAAACTCTTATGTTCCTTCTTCAATGGTTTGATCCTGAGGCGTCTCTTTGGCAGCCTGTTGGTTCTGTGTAATTGCCTCAGGTGAGGTTGAGATTGAAAGTGTGCTTCGGGCTAAGACCCGAACTTGCTCCTGGTAATGCATCCGGGCGTCTCTGGTGTCGAGATAGGCATCCAATCATGCAACACGTGATATTTCATCGGCTGTAAGGCCGAAGAGAGACACAGCCGAAAATACTTCAAAGTGATATCGTAAATACTGAAGGTCCTCTATTGAGAAAGGAAGGTCAGCGGCATCGATATCAGTATATGGGTCGACTTCAAATCCAAGAACACGAGCTTCTCGTATATGCTGGAACCTTGCTTTCAATCCTGGGTCTGAGGTCTTTTGAATGATTTGCTCGGCATCAGGGCAAGTTTGGATCAGATCAATTGTGTCTTGACATGCTTTCGGCAAACCATATAGATCGTTGGCCGAATGTTTCTTATGAAATTCTCGCATATATTCCAAGGCCTCCCCGAGGAATGGTGGATGCAAATTCCGTCGAATTTTGATCAAAGGCTCTTGAATGGCCGGCGAGGCTAATTTGCTTTCAGCTTCTTGCCTGAAATGCTCGAGGCATGCCTTCATCTCCCCAGGCCGAAGAAGCAGTTTGATCCGTTTATCAGCCTCTTCGAACGTGGTTTCGATATCTTGATTGACCAACCGTTTCCCTTGAACCAACTCTGTTATAATAGCTGGAGGTGGTCGTTCATCGTCAGTGACAATTGTGTCCTTCGGCCGCATTTAGGGACCGAAGTTTCTTGGGCTGCCTGTCGGCGGGCCATGCAATCTATCCTTTGGTGCCGGCGTTTCTGAGATTTGGACAGTGCGGTATAGACGCCTTTCGAAGAGTGATATGTATACCAACGTTGATCTCTAGGTTTGGGAGGTTTGAAAGTTTTTTGGCTCCGAGATGATTCCGAGCTGCTAGAGTTACGTATATAGTAGTCATCGTCATAAAATGGAGCATCAAAATCAAGGTGCCACCTGACCAAGGGTGTTTCTTCCATCCTCACTTTAGAACCGAGCCTATCAAAAACCCATTGATGATGGCCTACGTTGGCTACCTTTTGCTGGGTTGCGGCCGTAGGTCGTTCCGTTATAAGCGAAAAGGGCTTCTCCTCTGGCTCACTGTTGATCTTTACTCTACATTTACTGCATAAAACCATCGTCCCACTATCTTCATCGGTGCTGTAATCCATCATAGGTTTGACAATAGCGGGTCCCGTTAAAGCTGTAGGTGGTTCGTTTGAACGAAAATCGACCATGAAACGTGGTCGAGAATTCTGATTCTGAAAACGTTGCGTCGCAACAACTTCGGCCTTCCCTTTCCCTTTGTCCTTAGGTAGGCACGCATCGACCATATTTACTGTTGCCGTGGGGAATGGGTCAGTATCAACACTCATCTTCTTCTCTGGAAATTTCAGTTTGCCATTATCAATCTAGCTTTGGACGTTGTCTCGAAACACGACGTAATTGTTTGTCGTATGCTTGCTTTAATTGTGGTATTTGCAATATATCTTTCCTTTAAGCTCTTCGGCCTTGGGAATGTTGTGCCCAGGCCGAAGTTTGATGATCCTCGCTGATAACAGTTGATCAAAAATTGCATCGGCCTTTGTAATATCAAAAGTATAAACTTTTGACGGTTTCAGCGTTCCCTCAGTAGCCGAGCAGATTTTGACTTCCTTAGAGTCAACTTGAGTCAGTGCCTTGCAAACGTATGGCTTTTCTATCACTATCTCAGCTACATCCACACTAACGCATTCATCCTCGGTTGATGCATAATTGACAGTAAGATTTTTGTAAATCGTCCCCCGAGATGGAACTTTCGAAATCTTTACCTCGCGGAGCAAATAATCATATTGCTCGACATGTTGGGCTAATTCGTACATATCCCGAAAGTTTGCCCCCAGGAATTTCTTTTTGTATTCGACGTCAAGACCGTTCAAAGAAAACCTGACGAATTTGACTTCGGGGAGAGGTACTCGGCACCAATTCCTGGCTGATTTGAACCTAGTAAGATAACCCATTGGTGACTCGTCGGACGCCTGAGCCATCCTTGCTAGTGAGGATACTGACATTTCCATCCCCGCCCGATAAAACTGCTCATCAAATTTCTCGACCAACTCCTCCCAACTCTGGACGGAATTCGGTGGGAGGTTAATGTACCAAGCGAACGCTGAACCGGTCAACGAAAAATTGAAAAGTCGCAGCTTGTGAAAGTCACTATTAACGTCTCTGCACTGTGCGGTGAAGCGAGCTACATGTTCTAACGAGGATAAGGATGATTCTCCGGCAAAGAGGCTAAAATCCGGGATCTTGAAACCTCTAGGGTATTCAACCTGTTCCACGTAAGCTGGATACGGGTGTATAAACTTAGGGAACTTCGGCCCTTTCTTCATGGCCGAATCGATCATCCGTTGGACCTCGGTCATATCGACGGGTGTTACTTCCACTCTCTGGTCGGATCTGTCTGACAGGAATTGGCTCGGCCGGTGCACTTGATAATAGATTATTCCTCGGCGGTAAATGCTGGGCAAGATCGAAAGTTCTACCATCGCTGACCTTGCTAACCAGTATTTCGAGTAATCTGGTTTGTGCTTCACTGGAATTGCGTATCACGTCATGAAGTTTATCGATTCCTCGACTCAATGTCTGTTCAACCGTCCGAGATTGATCGTCAAGCCGTTTTCGAAAAAACGACCTTGTGGGTGGATCGGATCCTTCGCCACCATCTTCATCACAATCTTCCATTACTCCTTCATTGAGAACGCAAGTGTTCCTGTCGGGAATTTCAAGACTGCGAACCTGACCGCCGAGATTAACTTCATTTTCTCGACGGGTTGCGCTTGTGGACTCAGGCGCCTGCGCCTGTGGCACACTGTGTCCTACGTTCTGAATCGGCAAATTGGCTGTTGATTTTCCCATATCTGTTTTCTTTTTTACCGATCGCGTTTCAATTGGCATGAACTTCGTAGTTTAGCCCTAGGTCCCACTGGGCGTGCCAAAATGTTGACCCTAGAAACTACCAAGCCTACGTGGCATGCAGGCCGAGTAATCTATAAGCTAACTACGTCCTTCGGTGAATGCGGGCGTGCCAACTCGTCGGCCGAGCTCGGCCGAGGAGTAAATTTGTTGATGTTGCGTTGGGTGCGCGGCTGACTCCTGCGTCTTGCGATTGCGACCGAGGAAGGAACGCGTCTCGGCCTCTTGGGTTCTCGAACCTGAAGACAAGGTTACTATTCTTACGAAGTTCACGAGTCGTCGTCGTCGGATTCAGTCATAGTGATGTTATTCGTCAGAGTAAACTCACGCCGAATCGACACCAAAGTGTAAGGGCACAAATACTCAAAGCAAATATAAGTTTTAATGGTGAACGTGGTTCGGCCGTCCGAATGCCGAACTCTAAATCCCACTTGGGAATATCCAATCATAAAATAACTCGGCGTGCAATGCACCGAGCTCGATATACTGTAACACCTCACTTCACCGAGGAGGCTAATGAGATGACTTCAATCAATAATGATCCAGAAATCCTACTCGACCGAGACTTGGATAGGTAACCAACCGTCCTCGCCGCAGTGTTGTTGATGGCAACGGAAGATACTGCGAGACCGACTGATTCTACGACGACAGAGCTATCTATGCCGACTTAAGATATCACCGGTTGCTTCCACAGTGCTGTTGATGCCAACGGAAGATGTGTCAGCGAGAAAAGAAAAGAAAAAAATCTCAAAGTTGTTGAGAAAGCTTGCGCAGGGCAGTTTTGTGTTGAATTGTAGGGGCCTCAAATGATGCACGGCCTCTTCTATTTATAGCAACGGCTCCCCCCAAGGTCGAGTTAAAACCCCATTCAGACTAGGACTTCTTCTCCCAATCAAACACTGACTCGACCAATCCTACTTTCATTATGATTGTGAACCTAGTCCTTTATTGAGTCGGATTCGCTCTCGGGTTATTAATCCTGCCGAGACTCCTTATTGCACCAGGACTTGACTTATCCTACGTCCTGACCTAGCCGACCTAGGTTTGGAGGCCCACGTACTGAACGATTCATGCCGCAAGGCCTTCCGGGCCGAGAATGATTCTCTACTCGGCCCAAACTTTATTTTGGGCCTAAACAGCTTTAAAGAATATTCGAGAGAATCGTGTTAAAACCACTGAAGAATGCATCACTTCCTATGAATATGACCAAAAGCATATTCATGAGAAGATGGAATGCCTCCCGAATGGATTGTACATTGCAACCATACAAGCTACGAAGGCCTATCACGTGACCGGTCAGAAGTCCAGGTTCCAGAGCACTTTCTTGCTTTGGCACTATAGTTTAGAACATCCAAGAAGAGATATTGTGGGACCATGATTTTTTGGAGCCAGAATGGCGGATCAGAGTACGAATATCTCAGAAACAATTCTCTGAAATATTTTATAGGGATTGAGGTATCGAGAAGCAATGCTAGAATTTTTTTGTCTAAAATGAAATATATTATTGATTTGTTGCACGAAATTGGCATGTCAGCTTGTTAACTAGTAACTACACCATAAGAGTAAGGATTGAAGCTTATTGTTGATATGTTATGCAATTAGCAACCAAATATTAAGCTATTAATTATGCATTTAAACTTGCAAGTGCACAAAATCAAACACATAGTATAGAAAGGAAGTACACGGTCATTCCCACGAGGATTGCACTAATAGATATCTAGATTATGAATCCTAAAAACTTAGATTTTTATTCATAAAACTAACAAATATGCACAAAAGAGATTTAACGGAATAGATTGAAGATGGGTTGAAATTGAAAATATAAAAATAGAAAAAGATAAATAATTAAAAGCAAGCGGGTTTGGAATAAGATTTAGAACAATAAGAAAACTACCTAGGGTTTCAGTATCCACCGCTAATCACCTTCCTAAAGTAACGAAACACACAATATTATAAGACAGATTGAATGCTCATGTTTGTCGATGCTCCGTCTGTGCAGCTCTATTAGGAAAGTTGTTGAGTCCATGATCGGATTTATAGGGTATTCGTATGCCGATCAGCCTTACTCAGGTTCTACAAAATCATGGTCTCACAAAAGGCACTAAATTCAAAACTACAAGTTCAGTTTAGATGAACTTTCAATTCAAAGAAAGGTACCTATAAGAAGACAAGATACAATATACAACTAGTATAGTGAATTTGGGTTGCTTTGGTGACTTAGCATGAGTAGCTTCAAGACTATGAAAGGATGTCAACGGTTCAAAGAATAATAAAATATTGATTCGTCATTTATAAAAATTAGACTGCGAGTGAAAACAATTTTTTTTTTAATTTTTGGAATGCGGGTCACTAAATTAATTTAGGGAGTTTTAACGAAACACTTCCAATAGTATTCATTTTTAACGAAAATGACATTTTTACTCTAAAAGGTCACTCCTGGTATTATTCACTTACAACATTTTTTTGTTATTTTGATTAAAACTCAAAGTTTTCAAGCTTTTTTTTATTAGTTTTCCTATTAATTTAATAGGGTAGGCTCAAACAGGGTTTGTTGTAGAAGCAAGAAAATATAGTGGTTTAGACCATATTAGGGCTGGATGGCTGATGGCCGAACAAGTAGAAGGCCCAGAAGCTGGGTGCGGGTTGAAGCAAAAAGAAACCCAATATGGGGCTTTGGGTCGAGATGGGTAGTAGCCCAGCAGTATCTGGTGCAAGAAGCAACAACTGGAGCCCAATAAGAGCTGGGGCGGGCCAAGAAAAGGGAGCCCAGATATTGGGCTTGGGCCTCAACATGCAGCAGGCCCAAAGGATTGGGCTGCAGAGTACGACGTCAAAACGATGTCGTATTGGGGACGACTTCAGGCGTGGAGTGGCTCAGCTCGGCGCGGCTCAACGACTAGGATTTCAAAAGAAAACCTATTTTGCTTCTATTTTCTTTTTTTTTTCTTTGTACTCACATTAAGTCACCTTACTAATATCGAATAACATGATAAAACATAATATTGAATGGCAAAAGCAACTTAATAAAATATTACGTAGGCATGAACAATATGTACAATAGAGCAGTACAGGCAATACATAAAGCAAAAATAAATTTGGGTTTCATGTACCATGGTGAATGTGTTCATGCTTTCAAGACTTTAAAATATTGATTTTACGTTTCAGAAAAACTTGGATTTGATGGAAACAATGAAAACCTTTAAATGTGGTAGAAGATGCTTCTCCCAAATCTTTCAATTCTTTAGCACAACAACAGGAGTGTGCTTGTTAAGGCTTACATTACTGAGGGAAAAAAGATGGAGAGGATTGGCGTCAGAGAGTGGAGAGAGTTTGGGAATTATGTAGTGTGATTTCTCATCCATTTGTACCTTTATTTATAGTGACAACGAATGGAGAATCTTGCTATCCAAGTAAACAAGTACAATGAGGAAACGTCTAAAAGCTCTCATAAAATCCTACACTTAATTTATTATGATTCACACAATAACATTCATAATGAAATTAGTACTATAACATTTTCAACATATTAATTGCTATTTTTAGAATTAATATTTTAAAATATTAAGAAATTGCAAACTGTGTAAAACACAATAGCCAAATTAGTTAAATTAAAAACACAGTGACCAAAGTAAATTTAGACCATAAACACAATGATCAAAAAGATTTTAACCCAAAATTTTATGCTTTCGACCAAGGTCTAAAATATCGATGATATCGGAAATATCGGTGGTTCAAAAACACGAAAATTTCGATGGAAATATCGGGATATTATCGATATCGATAAAAATTGAATAAAAACCAGGGAAATTGTAAGAAAAACTTGGAAATTTTTATTGAAACTTTGCAGGATGTTTAGTCAATTATCTATTAGTTTATCACAAAAAATTGAAGGGAAATGCATTGCATGATGGATTTAACTAATTTAAGCTGATTATATAACGAGCTGACAAACATTGTGAGTGTAGAAAATATGTAGTAATTAATGAAAGAAGTTTAAACACACCATAATCATTTATATATAATGAATTAGTACAATATTTTACACTTTATACATTGCATGGTAAGATACATGAGTGACTTAGTACCACATAAAGTTCCTATCAAGGTCTAAAATATCGATGATATCGGAAATATCGTGATCCAAAAACACGAAAATTTCAATAAAAATATCGAGATAATATCGATATTTTAGACCTTGTTTTCGACAAAGATAATATAAAAATTTATAAAAGAGCGAATTTACATGATGCTTTCTAACAGGAAAAAAAAAAATAATAATAATAAATGGCGGGAGATTCAAACGAAAATAACAAATTTTTGCGCCAGCGCTCAAACAAAAGTCTCAACACAAAAACACAGCCAATAAAATGGCGTGGAATCTGATCAAGTATTCGAAGCTGAACCTTCGAAGCTCTGATTTCTCTCTCCGTGAAGAATCCATGGATTCCCAGGTACCGATTCTTCGTTTCCATGCTTGATGGTCCACCTTATTTTCCACACTACAATTATAATCTCAACAACTTTTCACTTCCAATGTGTTTTTTTCTTTGTGGGTTCACAGATTCTGAGCTCTCCACGCTCGCTCTCCATCGCTTCCGGTTTGTATTCATCTTTTGCAAATCTCTGAAACTGAAAGATTAAATTTTTTTTTCATTTTTTTTTTCATTTCAAATTTTTGTCCAGAGCCTTCAGATCTGAAAAACTGGTTCCCCAGCTACCAATATGAATCACCTGCACTGAATTCCAATTCTTTTCTCGATGATACCGTTGTCCTCGAAACTGAGATAGAAGAAAACTCAGGTGGGTTCGAGAGAAATGGAACAAAAAATGAAGCTTTTATTCCTAAGAACGAAACCCCAAATGGGGTTGTGAAATGTGGCAGCTTTTCTGGATATGAGCACGAAAGCCATTTGTTAAGTAAGGTACGCTTGTTTCTTGTCCCTTTTTGTTTAATGGGTTCTATTTCAAAGTGGAACACGATCAAAACTTTCAGTAGATATTTGTGGTTCTGAATTGGAATTCAAGATTGTAATGTGACACAATTTTCCGGTTGTAGATCCCAAGTTCTTTGGAATCAACTTCGTTGGTTTCAGGTTTGTATCACTTACCAAATTTCTTCCTTTTCTTCCGCTACATTAATTGAATTGTTTGGCTGCTAAGAAAATCCGAATAAGCAATGTATTCGTTGAAGCATACTGTCTGGTTCCATTCGATTAGTCAAGAAGAAATGTGGCGTAGTTTTGTTACCAAAAAGTAGCAACAAAGTAATTGAACTGTTCCCGCTTTTTGATCTGTTAGAGCCCACCGACATCAGAAACTGGTACTCAAGCTATGTGTATGAGTCGCCATCGTTGGATGCAACTGATGGTGTTGGAAATTCCATTTGCGAAGTGAGTAAACACAAGGAGGATGGCTTTTTGGTTAAAAACAACAGGGGAAAAGAAAAGGTTTCGGAGGATTTTAGTACAAACAGAAGTGATTCTGAAGAGGTTAATGGGAGAGCTCCTCAGGAGGAAAGGCAGCTTGTAGGAAAGGTACTATTTCTGTATCTCTCCTTTTGCCTATAGTCTTGTATCTTTTCCGCTCCTTCTCCATACAGAACAAATGTACCCAAATACTCAAGCTTTTTGTAAGCGTCCACTATAGTATCCTAATACAATAAATAGGAATAGAGTTACAAAACTAGGACTCCAAGAATCCTATATGTTAAAAGCGTAAGAAAACCTATCTATCAATCCCTACCTGGGGAGAGAATTTAGTTTTTAACCTCGAATACGTTTCGAGATACTTCAACCTTTATATCACATGTGCCTTGGTTTCACATGTGCATCGTGAATCCTTTACCCCATGTTCCACTTTTGGCCACATCACTAAGAAGGCATTTTTAGTTTGTCCTGTGCAAACTTAACCCTTTAGACGCAAACTGGTCTCCCAGAACAAGCTTTGTACAGCCACAAGCATTATGTCCAAAATCTTTATGACATCAAACCCGAAGCGTCATCCTTCAGTGGATGCACAACAGTTAATTCCTCACCGCACAGAAACCTCGAACATCACCTACGACCTCAAACAGGGATCCACCTAACCAAGTTGACCACTTAAATTCTTCTCCTCTACATTTAAATGGAGATCAATGAATTTCCCTAGCACCACTCGTCTTGCACAGAATTCACTGCCTTGGTGTTTGCAGAAACTTCATATTATCAACAATTATTGTATTATGGCTGAAAATTTCTTCACACTTAAGCATCTGACACAATTTTCTTCTTCTAGACTCCAGGTCCTTTAGAGCCGCCTTCACAACTGTCAGGTTTGTCTCACTTATTTCCTGAAGTTAATAACTTCCCCTTTATTCAATTGTTTCGTTACTGATAAAATGTATGTAAGCATGGAATCTTTGATGCGTATTCTCTTCTTGCATTTGTTCTCTTGGAAAACGTAAGATGTGGTAGTTCATGTTAAGAAAACAATAAAATGGAGTTATTGATCTGTTTTTCCTTCCTGTTATTTTAGAGCCTACTGACATCAAAAACTGGTTCTCAAGCTATGTGTACGAGTCTCCCTCCTTTGATCCAAGTACAACTGATGGTTTTCGAGATACTGTTTGGAAAGAAAACAAAAGTGGGGAGGATGGGTTTCTGGTTGATAACAGCCACAGAGAAAATGAAGAGGACTTGGAGGGTTTTAATGAAAAGAGAAGTGATGGTGAAGCGGCTGCTGATTTACAGTCGGAAGGGCTTGCAAAATACATCACCTCTTGCAGAGATAATAAGCAGAAAACACAGCCTGTAAGTGGGGTTCTCTTACTAGATCTCTCATTTTCCAGTTCTCGCGTTTTAAACCTTTCCTGTTTTTGTTTTCTTTGGTTATAGTAGGTGCGTATTCGTACATGATTGGGTTAGATGAATTGTGATGATTATTAAGGGGTTTCAATACCACGAAAGGTGAACAAGATGTCTTGTTTAAGCCATTCATTGCCCTAACGTCTGTAAATTACAGGGTCGCCCTAGGGATGGAGTAAGTGAAATCCTGCCTAGTCAGAATGATTTGTGTCTCAAGCATATGCCTAAATCGTGGCAAAACCAACTCATCGCCCCAGCACAAGATGTCGAAATATCAATCTTGAATAAGGAAAGTTGTCAATGCAAGCTATCGCCTAAGACCTTCAAGGGAACCAAAATTAAGCCATCGAACAAGGAAAGAAGTTCATGCAGGAACGACGAGAAGTCTTCACAAGACATGACTCCTAGCAAGGCCTTCACTTTACAGGAGAACTCCGAAGCAGAATTCCACACAGAAGTTGATTGTATATTAACTGGAAGTGATTCAGATTTAATTCCAAGTGGAGTGTCAAAACGAAAGCCAACTCATGGAAGCAGAGACAGAAAAGATGATGGAAATGAAATATCGGAAAATGGTTTTATAACAACTAGGAAAGGCAAACTTACAAGAAACAATCAGGAAAAGATTGTGGAACGACCACAAGAGATTAGTAAAATGACAGCTCCAATAGTCGTGAAAAGAAAAGCCTTAGCAGATGCAACAAATATTCATCATTCTCCTGCGGCGGGGATTACAGGGAAATGGAAGTGTCCTCAGAAAAGTAAGCCAAATCGAGGACCCGCTTTGAAGCAGCTTCGACTTGAGAAATGGGTTCGTAAGTTGTGAAAGCTTAGCAATTGGGTGTTTCGACATTGAGTAGATTCCGGTGGAATGTAAATGATTCTGATGCCATGATTGATTAGGCTAATTGCTCATAACCAACGTTTAAAATATCGATATTATCGGTGAAATATTGCCGATAATATCGTTTTTTTGCAACAACGATATTTTCATAGTGTTCCACTTGATTATCGTGATAATATCGCGATATTATCAATAATATCGCTCTCTTTCTGTCGTCGCAACTGCAGTCGAGGTTCCGTCGTCGCAGCTGCCAAGATCTACGCCTCTCCCCTAGTCTCGTTGTTTGCCTCTCTGTGCACCACGACTTTCTTAGCTGTCGCAACTCCTTTCTCTGAAATCCATCGAAGAAGAGGAACTCGCAACTCAAAACGGAAGAGGAAACAATAAAAAAGGGGAGAATTTACAGAGGGAAAACGAAAAAGAAGAAGAAGAGGAAACGGAAAGAAGGTCCATCGATTATTAGAGAAGGAAAGTCAAGATTTGTGACCGGGAAGTGAGATGCGGCGAGACCTCCTCGAAGGATCCAAAGAAGAATCCAGAGAGAGAGAGAGATAAGGAAATAAGAAAAATTGGGAAAAAAGTAGAGTGGGAGAGAGGTTTGGTTGGATTGGGAAAGGAATACAGAGCTCAAAGTAGACAGGCGGGAGGATTGAGAGAGAGAGAGAGAGAGAGAGAGAGAGAGAGGAGAGAGGAATTGAGAAGAGGGAGTGAGGTGTGAAGATTGAGGAGAGGAAGTGTAAAGGGCACGAAAACATTAATAATGTCTTTGTAAATTAATAAAAAAAAATGTATCTGACATTTAAGGACACATGCAAGTTGGATGGACACCAAAAGCATAAAAGTCCTGTCTTTCAAGGCATCATGGGGAAGGATGCAATGATGCAGGCACCTCTTCATGATTTTATTTATGATTTTGTAGGTTCTGATCGGTTTTGGTGCTCCAAAGTTCAAAGTGAGACACCAACCCAAATAAAATCATAAATAGAAAAGAGAGGATTTTGAAGATGATACCAATGTGCGTGGTTTGGTTAAGAGATATGCTTTCTAGTAGTTTTATTTTATTATGAACCACCCCACCCATTACATGGGATTTTTACTTTTTAAAAAAAAAAAAAATAGATATAATCATTTAAAATGTCTTAAGTTATAAGACATATATGCTTAATATATTTTTAAATTTTGGACTTGCTTGATACTCTTTTTGTATTTTATCATTCTTTTGTTATCTTATTCATAGATTTCATAAAGTATAATTTTTATGTGTCAATATGCACTTAATTACAAGATATACAAGAAATTTACCTAAATCTGCCTAGGCGCCCGCCTAGATCCTGTCTAGCCGCCTAGGCGCTAGGTGCCAACCCGTCGACCGACTAGCGCCTAGTGTTTTCTTAAACTTATTTCATTAATTACTACATATCTTAATTTTATTTATTTACAGCCAATTCATTATATATAAATAATTATGGTGTGTTTAAACTTCTTTAATTAATTACTACATATTTTCTACACTCAAAATGTTTGCCAGCTCGTCATATAATCAACTTAAATCAGTTAAATCCATCATGTAATGCATTTCCTTTCAATTTTTTGTGATAAACTAATTGATAATTGACTAAATAAACATCATGCAAAGTTTCAATAAAAATTTCCAAGTTTTTCTTACAATTTCCATGGTTTCCATATTATTTTTATCGATATCAATAATATACCGATATTTCCATCGATATTTCCGTGTTTTTGGACTACCGATATTTTCAATATCATCGATATTTTATACCTTGCTCATAACTAGCTATCATTTGAAAGAGGGTCGTAACTAGTTATCATTTGGTGATTTACCAGATAAGAATGTAATGGATAGGAGAAGAAAATAACCTTGGCTACTTGCTTTATCTGAAATCATTGATTCGATAACATTTCAAGCAAACCAAAGCCTTATGTTTGGACTTTCGTCCGGTCATGTTGTGCCAGATCATTGAAATGCCTCCAAAACTTCAAATCATGAGACATAAAAATAGTCTGAAATCAACAAAGAGATTGGGAAACTCCAAATCTTCTTCTACTTTCGCCTTTCCCCTTTCATCTGTACCTCATATCTCTTAATTGTGAATGGTGAAAAATAACAATGGATGTCAGGGGTGAGTTCGGTTTCAGTTGGTTCGGTTTTTTGCCAAAATCAAAACCAAACTGAAACTTTAGTTTCGTTCGGTTTCGGTTTTTATTTTTTACTTTTTATTTTTATCTTATAAAAACTTAAATCTTTTTTTAATATGAAATTTAAAAAAGTGGTTTGCATTAGTAGACTAAAAAGAAGAAAATGGGGAAAGTGGAAAGGTAATTGTATATATACAAGATTATATAAACCAATCATATTCTATCAATAACCTCAATTGCAAAAAAAAAAAAAATGATTACCGTATCCATTTAAAAAGCAAACAAATAGAAAAGCTCTTTCAAGTTCCAAAGCCTTTCAAAACTTTATTTTGTAACCAATGAAATATCTTTCCTAATTGAACCAAGTATGCTCCTTGAAAAAGTCCTAGGCTTAGTTTCAAACTTGTCAACAAAGTTTCACACAAAAAAACATCATGGGCTACATTCATAAAGTGTAAAGGGATTCGGTTTGGTTCGGCTTTCAAACCCCCAAAACCAAAACTGAATCAATAAGGTTCGGTTTTGTTTGGTTTTTTCTTTTTCGGTTTCCTTTTTTTGTTTGTTTTCGATTTGGTGTTTGGTCTGATTTTTTTTTTAGTTTTCGATTTTTTGAACTCACCCTAGATGATATTGTGCAAATAAATGACCGATTAGCATGCAAGGATCTAATTTGCATGCATTAGATATGCTTTAAGCATCAGTAAATTTGAATTTGGGGAAATTAACAATTTCCCAATGGTTATATATTTTTTTTCCTTTTTGTGTGTTCTATTTTTAATTTTTCATTAATTTTTCTTAGGTTGTTTTATTCACACCTCACGTTTTATTGACTACAGCTCATATACTTAATACACCCCACATTTACTTTTTAGACTATTTATTTTAATACACCACACATACTTTCCAATACTATCCACACACCCCACACTTTTTACATATACCCCACACTCTCCACTTAAAATCCAAATCAAATCATGTGTTCGTCTCAATTAGGGATTTTAGATTTTACATGTATATATATATATATATATATACATGTATGTGTGTGTGTGTGTGTCTCCATCTATACTCACCTTATTTGGTAGTTGTTGGTAGTTGTTAGATTTTTGTTCTACAATGGATGATAGGAGTGACTTTGAGAGCTTGAAGAAAAAAATATGAAAACAATTTGGGGTGTATTCAGAAAATCATTTTATTTTTTAAATTCAAATGTGGCCTAACTAGTCATTTCTTAATAGGATATATAAGTCATTTAATAATAAATTTTTATGTGGGGTGTATTCAAAATATGTGGGGTGTTAATAAAAAAACTCAAGTTGATATTTTAAATTATTTGTTTAATACATTCGATATTACCTACATTAAAGGGTGGATGAGTGAGTTAGGAGTAGCCATAATAATTTAGTTTGAATTCGCATTTGAGGAAAATCGAACATAAAATCTGTTACATACAAATAAAAAATAATATCACTAGATGGTAGTATTAATGACATATTTTAATATGGGTGCTTCTAATTATGCATCTAGATTCAAATCTTTCTTATCGTATTATAAATTTAGGGGTGTGCTATCTACACACCCCTTTTTACTTCTTCCACATTCCTTATTAATTTTTGTCATTTGATCTTCTTCAATTCATCTGATCCGACGGCCGAAAATTAAAAAGATGTGAGAAAAGTAAAAAAGGATGTATGAATATTACATCTCTAAATTTAACATATAAAAAAGTTTCTTTAAAATTCAAACTCAGATGCAACGGATAAGACGTTGGATAAATTGTTGGTTTTAGTGGGACAGGTGGCATGAGTTATTGGTTTGTGTTGTCTTGTTGGACAGAATTTCTCCAAACGCCTCCCTCATCAACAATTTAAAGCCTCTCGAGCTCCATCAATTGGCGGAAGAGCAGTTTGAGCTTCTGAACGAAAAATGGCTGGCGATTTAAGAGTCCTAAGCAGGTCATTGAAACATTACAAACCCACAACCTCTATATTACCAGAGAATTCACTTTCTCTTCAATCCAATCAATGGATTCACCAAACTCGCCGTACTCTGATTTTAGAGTCAGCCCCGTCTCACTCCGTCACTTTCCACTGACTCTCCGACTCCTATTCCGGTAGTTTCCAGTTTCAAAATTCGTATGAACAAGTGGGTTACCTTTGTTTATGCCAATTTTCTATGACCTAGAAAGCGTTAACCGAATTGGGTTTTGGTTGTTTGGTAACAGAGATTATTGAGGTTAGGTTTGAGAGGCTGGAAGTTAGGAATGCAATTGGCAGAGATATGCAAAGACGTTTACAAAGTACTTGAAGTTGTCAGTGAGGATTCCTCTGCTAATGTTTTGCTGATCCGCAACAACGTTTCCAAGGTGTTCTGTGCTGGGGCAGATTTAAAGGTCGGAATTTTGATTATGTTTTTCGTCAAATCGATGTTTTTCTTTTCTTTCAAGGAACTTGTACTCGATATCCAAAGAATTCTTCAAATTTATGTTCACTTTATAGAAATTATGGCTTTAATTTGTAATGTATTTCATGAGTTTAATGTACAAGGGGTCCGGATATATATGAGAAGAAAGAGGGGGAAGAAAGAGAGATAAGATGGCTGTTGCAAGCAGCCAACAGAAAATAGAAAAAAAAGAGACTGCTACAAGCAGCCGACAAAGACTGAAAAAGGAAGACAAATTAGACAAGCTAGCCTAATCTACACCTTACAAAAAACAACTTGCACCAATCAATCACCTCCCTTAAATCAAGGAAAGAAGACTAATTACTAATTACAAATAGTGCCTAGAGCTATCCCTTGAGAACATGGTAGCTAACTCTAGAGGCCAAAATACACTTCAACACTTCAACACTCCCCCTTAAGTTGGATCGAGGAGGTTAACTGAGCCAAGCTTGCCTAATAATCGATGGAACTGAGTGGATGCCAATGCCTTTGTAAAGAGATCTGCCAATTGATCATGGCTTCGTGTGAACATGGTCCGGATGATTTGAGTTTGAACTTGAGCTCTGATGAAATGACAATCTACTTCAATATGTTTGGTTCTTTCATGAAACATAGGGTTGGCAGCAATGTGCATGGCTGCCTGATTATCACACATAAGTGACATAGGAGTAGAACTAGAAAACCCTAAGTATGAAAGAAGCCCTTTAAGCCAAATGAGTTCACAAGCAGTGGCTTCCATGGCTCGATACTCAACCTCTGCGCTGGAACGAGCAATTACCTGTTGCTTCTTACTCTTCCATGTGACAAGGTTTCCACCAACAAATGTACAATAGCCTGTGGTTGATTTCCTATCAATTGCATTACCTGCCCAGTCTACATCTCTATAGCCACTAATGACAGTGAATTGATTGTTATGCATTGTAATTCCTTGCCCTATTGAACCCTTGAAATAACGAAGGATTCTCTTAACAATATTTAGACGAGTGATGATGAGGTATATGAGCTTGCCTACTAATCGTTGATAGTAGGTTACATCATGCATGGCTTCTCCATCTATGCTGAGGTTCAATTTACAATCAACGGGAGTGATAGCATGCTTACAGTCAAGCATTTTTGCTTCTTGAAGAAAGTCCAATACATATTTCCGTTGATGTAGAAACAATCATTTTGAAGATGTTGCCATTTCGATCCCCAAAAAATACTTTAACCTCCCCAAATCTTTGATAGCGAAAGTTTGAAGTAGTGAAAGTTTTAGTGCCTCAATCTCCACGGTCCTATCTCCAGTGATGATAAGATCATCAACGTAGATGAGGACCACCAACTTCCCACTGGTGCTAGTTCTCACAAATAACAAAGAATCATCATTACTTTGCACGAATCCAGCCTTTTCCAGAATAGAATTGAGCTTGGCATACCAAGCTCTTGGTGATTGTTTCAAATCGTATATTGCCTTGTCCAATTTGCAAACCATGTTGCCTTTAATACCATCATAGCCTGGAGAAGGTTGCATATACACTTCTTCCTGCAACTCTTCGTGAAGGAAAGCATTCTTCATGTCCATTTGGTAGAGTGACCACCCACAATTGATTGCAACTGAAAGCAAAACCCTGACTGAGTTCATCTTGGCCACCGGTGCAAATGTTTCCTTATAATCTACTCCAAAGGTTTGGGTGAAACCTTGAGCAACAAGGCTAGCCTTGTGTCTCTCGTTAGATCCACCAGCTTTGAATTTTGTCTTGTAGATCCAACGACTTCCAATAGCCTTTTTTCCTAGTGGTAGTTGAACTAGACTCCAGGTGTGATTCTCTTCCAGTGCATGAAGCTCTTCTGTCATGGCTTGGTTCCATTGTGGGAGAAGAGAAGCTTCTTGAAAGCTTCTTGGTTCACAATGCTTATCAATTTCACTAAGAAATGCAGCATGAGATGTTGAGAACTTACTAAAGCTGATACATTCAGTGATAGGATGCTGTGAGGCATATGTAACATAGTCTTGCAACCTAGCTGGAGGTTTTCTGATTCGATGAGGGTTTCTCTTAATCACCTGAGACTTTGTAGTCGACTGAGAATGATCATAGTGGGACTCTTCTTCACTATCACTGGCAGTAATTTGGTCAATTTGTACCTTTTCACAATTTGGACTCACAGTGACTGATCTTTCTTCCAACATCGGATGATTAAAGTTTTGAGAAAGTGGGAACATGTCAACTAAATCCTCCCACTGACTTGTAAAATAAGGACAATCTTCTTCAAACTTCACATCTCTTGAAATTGTGCATTTCTTAGTGACTGGATTGAAGCACTTTATCCCTTTTGGGTGGCCGAGTATCCCATAAACACACACTTGGTTGCCCTAGCATCTAGTTTGTCACGGTTCAAGGTTTGGATGTGAACAAAACAAACATAACCAAACACCTTGAGGTGTGTCAAATCTATTTTCCTCCCCTTGAGAACTTCATAGGGAGATTTAAACCCTAGCACACGACTTGGAAGTTGATTGATGAGATAAGTGGCAATAAGGATGGCAAACGACCAAAATTTCTTTGGAACATGCATGTAAATCACGAGAGCACGAGTCTTCTCCAAGAGATCTCTATTTTTCCTCTCGGCTACTCCATTTTTTTAGGAGTCCCTACACAGCGGGTTTGATGTATGATACCATGAGAACTTATGTATTGAAGCATGTTGTTGGATAGAAATTCAGTGCCATTATCTGACCTTAAAACCTTAATGTTTGATTGAAATTGTGTTTTAACATGCATGTGAAAGTCTTTGAAAATGGTTAGGACTTCACTCTTTGATTTCATAAGATATAGAAAACTTGGTCGAGAGAAATCATTAACAAATAGAACAAAGTACTTAAACCCTTCCATTGATTCAATTGCAAGTCCCCATACATCGGTGTGTACCATTTCAAAAGGTTTACTTGTCCTAGACATTGAATTACCAAAAGGTAGCCTAGTAAACTTAGAAAATTGACAAGTATCACAAGTAGGATAAGGGTTACAAAAAATTTAGAAACAGTTTAGACAAGACAACTTTAGAGGGGTGAGCTAATCTCCTATGCCAAAGTTGGTTTTCATCTATGGACTTCGATTGAGCTTGAAGAGCCTGAGTGAAACAAGCATTCTTGCACAGGTAGTAAAGTCCATTTATGAAGACCCCTTCACCAATCATCTTCATGGTGAGAATATCCTGAAACATCACATTATTTAGTGAGAAAATAGCACGGCAGTTTAGAGTGTTGGTGATCTTTCCAATTGACAAAAGTTGGAAAGGAAAGGTTGATACATAGTGGGCAATGAAAGGTATTTTTTGAGAGAGTAAGTTTATTTCTCCTTTTCCCAAAACTAACACATTTTTTCCATTTGCAACAGACACATGCGAGGGACTTGAAATTTTTTTAAAATGATGTAAATTTGTAACTTTGTTTTTCATATGATTTGTGACGCCTGAATCAATTATCCAACAATCAGTTTCAGTACTAGTTAATAGGGCAGTAGTGAAGGCTTTGAGTATACCTGATGCTTCTTCCTTTGGAACTTTCTCATTTCCAGCAAGAAAGCTAGCAAATTGTCCCAACATAGTTGTGTGACTACCTTCTTCATTGCCTTGACCATGTGAGCCTCATTCTTGTCCCTTACTTTGTAGGTAAGCTGCAAATTCATTGATCAATGACAATGGATTGGCAGTGAACTCCATGGATCCTTGTGAAATAGTAGGAGGGTGAACATTAGCAAGTTGTGCCTTGAAATGAGGTTGAAATTGTTGTGAGGACCTTAGTATCATCTTTCCATCTTTGCCGAACTTAGGCTTAAGTTCAGGATGAAGTTCCCAACACTTGTCTTCCACATGACCAACCCCATTGCAATATTTGCATTTTAGATGTGTGCTTCTTCCCTTGTATACCTTGGCTTCTGAATTCTTGTAATTTAATGCATATGCCTAAGTCTCAGTCAATCTGGAGCTGTGATCAGCATTCATAACCTTCTTCCTTGCTTCTTCTTGTTGGATAGTTGCACAAACATTGTTGAAGGTAGGTAGGTCTTGACTCATCAAGATGTGACTCCTTAGGTCCTCGTACTCAGAGCTCAAACTCCCTAACAACTGATAAATTTTGTCTTCCTTAGCTCGTTTTAAGAGAATGGTAGGATTTGTGGTATGTGGGAGATATACATCCAACTCATTCCACATGGCTTTGAGACTCCCAAGGTGTTGAACAAACGATTTCCCTTCTTGTTGAGCACTGGCAATGTCCTTCTTTAATTGGAAGACCTGCGCATAGTTGTTTTGATTTCCATACATATCTTTCCAAAGATCATGTACGTAATTGGAGTCGCTAAAAATTTCAGCAACATGTTTCTCCATGGTGTTGAGCAATAAGGACATGACAAGTTGATCTTTGCAGAGCCATGCATCGTATGTAGAGGAAGAACGGTCTGGAGCTTCCACACTTCCATTTACAAACCTTAACTTCCCTTTGCCTCCAAGAGCTAGTGAAACAGCTCGGGACCAAGGAAGATAATTGAACTCGTTTAAGAGAATTGAACATAAACGTTGATTGGTGTTAACCTCAACGTCTGAGAAGTTTGGAGAGAGACTATGTTGGGTTTCCTCATCATGGTTCACAGAACTTTCTTCAGCCATGACTTAGACTTTGAAAGAAAAAATTTGCAGCAGCAAGAATGGCAGAGACAAGTTACAAAAGAACCTGCTCTGATACCATATAGAAATTATGGCTTTAATTTGTAATGTATTTCATGAGTTTAATGTACAAGGGGTCCGGCTATTATTTCAATTATTGGAATGGTATAAGGACTTAAAAATTTAAAATACGAAAATGTATGATGAATGTACCTATAACGGTGTTTAATTGTCAAAAAAAAAAAAAATTATGACAATTTTTTTTTTAAAATTTTCAAGTTGTTAAAAAACATGTAGATGGGTGAAAAAGGGATAATGGTAAAAAAAAAAAAGATAAATGGGTTAAAAAGGGTAAATTGGTAAACGGGTATTAAACGGTTACGGTTAAATGGGTATGGTTAACTGTTTATAAATGGTTATGGGTATGGGTATAACCGTTTAGGCAATTACCCAACGGCTAAACGGTTATACGGGTATGAGTATAAACGGTTATGGATAAATAACTGCAGTTACCCGCCCGCCATAACCGTTACCCATCCTTAATTAGGAGAAGATGCAGTGATGGGCTTGCCAGAAACAGGACTTGCTATAATTCCTGGGTAGGTGCTAAATTTCAGAATCAGTTCCCATTATAACCTATGACCTCTCCCCAAGGATTGCAGATCACCTGCATCTTGTTTGACGAACCAAACATTCTTTTCTGTTTCAATTTTTTCTAAGCGGGTCTCATAGCAGACCATTTCCGATCACAAAGAGATAGAAAGGATTTTAATCCCCATTCCAACCGATATGTAATTTATGGAATTGTGTCATCCATAGTCTACACTTTCTGGAAGAACTTTCCGCATGATTACTTCTTATTTTACCCTCTTTATTTATTTATTTTTCTTTCTCTCCATTTTTCTGAAATTATTCGTCCAGTTCAGATCAACTCTCTTGATTATGTCCATTTACAGAGCAGGTGGAACACAGCGACTTCCTAGATTGGTAAGAAAAGCAATATCAGAGGAACTAATATTCACTGGTAGGAAGATTGGTGGCAGGGAAGCAATGTCGATAGGTATGTGATGTATGTCTACTCAGTAGCTGCTTTCCTTTTGTCTTATTTTCCTTTGACACAAGATTGTATGTCACTACAGGTTTGGTAAATTACTGTGTTCCTGCTGGTGAAGCTCATCTAAAGGCAATTGAAGTTGCTCGCAATATAAACGAGAAGGTACGGCATTATTTTATCCACTATTGCGTTCATTTTATACTATTTCATGGGGACTGTTATAGGGTTGAGTAATCTATGAACTGAACTTTCGCCTTCCGATGATAACTACATTCTAACATCTCTATCAAAGTGGATGTCTATAGCTGAAACTTCTCTATTGCATAAAATCTGCTCTAATGAACAAATGTTTAATACATGCACTGAAAAGGGGCAAAAGACTGTAGAAACTAAGCATCACTTGAAATCATCATACTGGGCAAAGGAAAAAAAAAGTTGCAAGTAATTGTTGCAATCAATTTTATGAAATATAGTGTTAGCAGGGTCCAATCGCAATAACGGTGGCAAAAAAAGCTATTGACGAGGGGGTGGAGGTCGATAAAACCTCAGCTTTGGCTCTAGAAGAACAATGCTATGAACAAACGTTGAACACAAATGATCGCTTGGAAGCCCCAGCAGCATTTTCTGAGAAGCGAAAGCCAAAGTATACCGGAGCTGAAGATGATAAACTTGGTCTAATTTGTCTTGGATAAGTTTCTGAGTTGGACAGATATAAACTTGTCAGCAATGACAAAATGACAGGTCAGTCAAGGTCTTAATTTTATTTGATCATACTTTACCATTTAATGAATAGCTGATTAAATGTTATGTTTGGGTGTCTCTGGATTGAGTGTGATCTTAGTAAATATAATAAAGGTACTCAATATCGTTCTTTTTTACACTTGACAACAAAATGGTCTTTGTTAAACAGAGGCTAGTTTCTTAGGAAAGTGTCTTTACTAAGAAAAGCATGTGCTTGACCTCGCACCATTTAGTTTAAGCGTACACGGAATCTCCTGCTTGAAATTAATGGCGGTGATGAAATGAACTATCATTAAAGGTTCAGAAATATGATTTTAGGGTATT